>NW_015114913.1:46138-98364 GCF_001443285.1 Poecilia latipinna
ATATATATATATATATATAGTGTTTTCCACAAATTTAACTAGTAAGATCCATAAAAGTTTCAAGAAAGTTGAATATTTCTGTTATTTTGAGACTATTTTCAATTAATGTATTGATAATGGAATAATACTGCATGTTTGCCATCTCAAAGACCTTAATTTTGTGAAGAACATGTTATACTGAAACTGGAAAAAACCACAACTATATATGAAACCCACTTACAACAGAAACCATAAATAAAATTATCCCTACAAAAATTGATCATCAGAATGGGGATTATTCAACTAATTGCAATTTATCTTAAGATTGATTGCTTATCGCGAAAGGCTTAGCTGAACGAAGACGCGTATTTAGTTTGCCACATTATGGTGAAGAAAGTAAATAACTTTGCTCTGTTCAAAAACTAATTTCTGCTGCAGTGTAAATAAAGTCCACTTCTCGAACTGTGTTGCTCTAGGTGTGGAGACATGATAGTGGCAGTAAACGGCCTGTCCACAGCAGGAATGAGCCACTCAGCTCTGGTGCCGATGTTAAAGGAGCAGCGCAGCCGGGTGGCGCTGACCGTGGTCTCCTGGCCCGGCAGCCTGGTGTAACCAGGACAAAAGTCAGCGGGCTTCACCCAGAAATCGGGAACAACCTCGGCCAAAGTGAACTACTGTACATCGCTCCATACCGGGCTTAAATCCAGGACCAAACACATCCAGGACTGTTGTAGACCCAGCAGGACCAAGTTGGGGGGGCGGGGGGGAAGGAGGGGGAACCGATCCAGATTGTCACTCGACAGACTGCACTCCTGAACAGACACTGCTGTGTTTCATATGGTCATGTTGTCTTCACTCCCGCGGGGAGAGCCGTGCTGCAACTGTTAACATGCAGTCTGTGCTGTATTCACCTCACTGAGCAGTGGTAGAACCTCAGGGTTTTATTCAGGTGGAGGCATCGTTGCAAGTCCGACGTGTTTCAGACGAACGTGATCCGATCCGCTGCCACCCTAGATGAGAAAAATACAAAATAAGAAACACAAATGCCCTTCATCGAGTTGTTCTGCTGCGCCAGCGATGTTTCCATCTGAATGAGCCCAAGGCCTTATTAGAAACCTGCCGCATCCTGAGGGAGGTCAGCCCTCAGGTATCATCACCATACAACCAGCTGACCTTTTATACATGTGTGAATGTGTGTTTTGTTTAATAAACATTTCCTTTTAAGGATTGGCGTCTCCATGTCTTTGATTCTCTAGAGAGGCTCTTCAAAGAAATCACTGCCACAAATGGTTCAACTCACCAAATGTCCATCAACCGGTCACCTCACTGCAATTTTTAATCTGACTGAATACATAAATAGCTCAATTTTATTCTGAAGCACCTTTTGTATTAGATTCGAATGCAGAACAATTAAGACTGAATAAAAATGTTTCTTAAAGTACGTGCAACATGTGGACAACGGAAGGGTCAGAGCCCTGCAAATCATCCCTCTAATGAAACATGGCGGCAGCATTTTGCAGTGGGAATGATTTAATAGAGGGTAATACTGAAAGAATCTTATTGGCTGCAGTGAGATTTACCACCAGGACGGCCTTCAATGACCTCTTCAAGCTTGTCCCGCAGAAGTTCTTGCAGGACAACTTGAAATACACAAACTGCAATACAATGGTTTGGGCCAGAGCATATTCCCGTCTTGGAATGGTGCCGTTTCAGCTAATCGTCATTTGAGAGTCTGTGGCGAGACAGAAATGGCTCAGATTGATACAAGTGTCAAATCATTTTTGGCAGATTTGTCTAGAATGTGCTGGCAGATTTGTAACCCAGGGGACTTGGTGAAAGGTGATAAAGTATTTAACCTCAGTGACCCAATACACCTCACAGTATGCTACTCGTGTGTCCACTAAAATGCACCCAGTGGAATTTTGTGATTGCAACTTGATGAGAAGTTGAAGCAACTTTTTCCTTAATCGCTTTAAAGAGTTAAATGAAAATGGAAGTCCATCTTCCTTTACCCTCCCAGAAAATCTAAAAAAAAAAAAAAAAGCATTTAAACAAACTGCTGTGCCTCAGATGCAATGAAGAGCATTATATCTCATTGTAACAACTAACCCCCCAAACCCTCGTGACCCTTTTATTCTCAGCAAGAGCATAAAAAAAAAATCTACAATAGTAGCAATAGCTACCCATACACTGACTTGAACTAGTAGCTTTAGCACAAAAGAAATGTAGAAAGACTGCTTGTGTTATGCTTTGAGTGGGGGTTTATTCACACTTTCAGAATCAGTAGGAAGTATACGAACGCTCCCCAATTAAAGGTCACGCCTAGACTGACTAGTAAGATTCAAGATACTTTTTCCTCCAGAGTTGTGCTGTGCAGCTTTGCAGCAAGCTTGTTGGTTTCTTCTTGATCATCTGCAGCCGACCGGGTGGCCTCCTGTGCAACCTGCGAGGGGCTTGTCCTTTTTAGGCTTCCGTTTCTAAAAGGAGCGCAGAGAAATGTAAACCTAATGATGATCATAGGAACAAGAAATTGAGGACTACATGCATAATAGCTTTCTTTCTGCAGGGTTGTGAACCACACCATGTCGCCATAAGCTTTCTTGTTGAGCAGAAAGTTTGGAATATCATTTTGTCCAAAATTAATCCATTCATGTAATGTGTCTGAACAAGTCAGAAAGCTAAGGGTTTCTCCAGGACTTCATAAAGAGTAACATTTGCCCTTATACAGGTGAATTCACTGAAACCTGTGGATCTTTGAAAGGGCTAAGAGTTTGGCCTCGACCTGCTCAAGCAAATGAAAGGCAAAAACTGATCACTCTTTGGTAGAGTGGCTCTAAAAAGAGCTTCAAGTTAAGATATTTTGCTTCGTTGTCCCTTACCATCAAGGCAAAGCTCTTCCCACAGCCAGCATATGCACAGGAGAAGGGTTTCTTCCCTTCATGGTCTCCCAGTACGTGACTCTCCAGTTTAACGCGACGGGTGAACTTCCTGTCACAGCCGTCTCTGGGGCACAGGAAGTACCTCTTCTCCCCAGAGTGAGCACACAGCTCATGCAGGCGCAAAAACCAGGTGTTGTTGAAGAGTTTATTACACTTTTCACACACAGTCTTCTCTGAGAAGAAACTTTTTTTTTTCTCGACTGCGAAAGTCTTTCCCACATCCGTTGAATGTGCAGCTGTAAGAGAAGCTTTTATGAAGAGAGAAAAATGTTGGCAGTTTTTTTTATATTTTGAATGTTTCTAATATACACCTACTGAAAACCCAATGGTTCTCCATGCTCACACTTGTGAGCTTTTAGTTGTTTCTTCTTGCTGAAATCCTTTTCACAGCCTTCATAGTCACACTACAGCGGGGGGGAAACATGCAGAAAATTTAATTTTCATCTTAACTAATAGGGTGAACAGCTGTACTTTATATCCGTCTTCCTGGTGCTGGCGGACTCGAGCTACGTGGTTGTTCATGGTGGCATTTTTCCCAAAGGCCTCCAAA
Source organism: Poecilia latipinna (assembly GCF_001443285.1). Classification (NCBI taxonomy): domain Eukaryota; kingdom Metazoa; phylum Chordata; class Actinopteri; order Cyprinodontiformes; family Poeciliidae; genus Poecilia; species Poecilia latipinna. Next base: position 49,607 of record NW_015114913.1, read on the forward strand.
CATCCATCCATGGGACACCTGCAAACCAGGCAGGTAACTAATAACACACAGAAGGTGATTTTTCTTATTTTAAACAACGATCGTGGGTCTTACTTATGTGGTTTTTCACCGCTATGCACTCGTTCATGCCTGGTGAGCTCATAGCGAGAGCAGAAACTCTTCTCACAGCTCTCGCAGGAAAAAGGTTTCTAAGACAAACCCACAAGCTTCAGTTGAGGACGCAGGAGGAACAGGAGGCGGCGTCATGCAGTCAGTTTTACCAATCCAGTGTGTTTGCACAGATGAGCCTCCAACTTCCATGATTTCCTAAACGTGGCGCTGCAATCAGAAAAAGAGCAAAACGTATGTGTTTTGACTTTACAACCCTTCACCCATCTTTAATAAAAGATGTCAGTTTTGTTTTTGTTTTTTTGTTATTGTTGTTGTTTTTTCAAACAAGGGTTTATGAAAACTGGCAGGACACTCAATGACCCACAAGCACCAGCTCCACGTGGGCTTAATTTATCTAATTGGGACGTACCATTCCTTTCTGAAAAGGAATGTCCTGCCATGTTTAAGCTACACAAACAGGAAGATATGTTTCAGAAGACCCTCTGATCATATTATATCTGATCAGATTATATCTGATCAGATAGATATAAATATCTACCCATTTTATTTTATTTTATTTATTTTTTTTGGAGAAATGTCAGCCAGGCTTCCTGCTGGATGTGCCCTGAACTCCTGATCCATGTGGTGACAGGCAGGAGGAAAAAAAGGCGTCTGATTGTCTGCATCAGTGTGACACAGTCAGAGTTTACTGCCCTAATCTTAATCTTATCTCTCTAATAATAGCATCTCCTTTGAAGGTGTGATTTATTGCTGTGGGAAAAAAAAGTTCCTACCAAGATTCTGTGTAGTGTAGCTCATAAGTAAAAATTAATTAATTAATTAATTAATTAATTAATTAATAACAAATAATAAAACAAAATTAATAATATTCCTAAAATTGCAAAACAGAGTAAATTACTCTTCACTTACAAATGAAATACATTTTTGAATCTTTTTTATTTGGGTGAGTCTTTATTCATTTATTTCTTTATTGTAAACAACCAGGAGTTGTTTTTTTCATTGTGGTTCTGTCTTTTCCTGGGTTTATTAGACTTTTTGAGCATGCATTTCTTTTTGATAATCTTCTACATTTTCTGATTTTATACAGTTTTTTGATTTGTCAGTTTTGCATGTCTTTTACTTTTTTAATTTAGGGTGTTTTATTGGTACATGCTTTTACAGAAGTTATAATTGTATTTTTGGAAATGTTTACTTCTGGTTTTTGTTTTTGGATAGTGTGTTAAATATTTTCGGATTCATTTTCTATTTTGTCTCTTTGCTAATTGTTTTGTTGATTTTCAGACTTTTATAATTTGTTTCCAGTCATTTTGCACACAGAGAGGGGGGCATTTTTGTATTTTTTGCCCTTTTTATAATTTGTTTTGTAGATTTTTTCTTGTTGGATTTGTATATTTCTATTAGTTTTCTATTACTCGACAGAAAGTGTCAATATTATGCAGATTTATTGAGGATTTCAGGTCTTTCTTATTTTCTGGTATCTAAAATCTTTTTGTAGATTTTTTTTATTTCGTTGTCAATATTTTTCATTTTATAGGTGCTTTTATATAAGAATTGTATTTTCCAAACTGTTTCCTGTACTTTCTGTCTTTTAAAATAGTTTTGATTCTTTTCAGTTTTGCCTGCACAATCAAATCCAGCTAATTGATTGAATTAGCCACCAGATTAGAACTGAAGTTGCAAAGTATACACCACATTTATATTTTTTCCTAGTTATGATCGAACAAATACACGGATTTTTTTTCTACTACACAACATAATGTGTGTATGTCATTTTAATCCTTAAAAAAAAAAAAAAAAAAAGTGGTGGACAATCCAGAGACGCTATCTACTTGTCCAAACATTCCAGATCGCCGTATGCGCCCATGCTCTGCCCTCATGTGAAACCTTTGACTGACTTTTGTGAATGAGGCCTATTGAGTGTGCGTTGGGCGTTAGCTCAGCGCCCTCCCACGCTCTCAGGTAAGCATGCCTGGATCCAGTAAACTCTGTTATCAGCCTCCTCCTCCTCTCCTCGTCCGGCGCCCCCACTACCACCACCGCAGCCGTCAGGGAGTGGATCAATACAGCTGGCCCGATAGCCACATATACCCCTGTGCCTACACCTGGCTGCCCCCTGATAACCACACAGACTCTCGCCCCACCTATCGCACACAGAGATACAGCATGCGGCAGCTCTGTTAGGCAGGCGGTGGGATTTTCCTGCATCCTTGAGCACATCCCAAACATGAGAGCGACGGCTGACGCTCTGTTTCATGGAGCAATTGGGTCAGATTATGTTAACTTCTTTATTTTCTCAGTTGTGCCTCTATGCTGTTTTCTTTTAACACGCAACATCCTAACTCAGACTAGTCCAGGTAATTTGAAATGGTGTGAGCTCATATTGGGATATCATGCTATGCAGCAGTTCCACAAAACAAACCGTGTGCATGTCCTACTATCTACTGTTTGCCTGTGTGTGTGTTTGTGTGTGTGTTGTTAATGTGTAACGACCCAGGTCGATACAGCTGCTCTGAGCTGCTGGCTGAGCTGACAGACTCAATCTGTGTGTGTCAAACGTGTGATTAAGGAGTTCATAGTGCTCCGCAGCTTTTATCCACAGGCCTGGTCTCTCTTTCTTTCTCTCTCAGCCCCACCTACTAACTGGCTTTGCGTTCTCCCTCTCCCCTCGGTCTGCGAGCTTTTTCGTCTTTCAATCAGTAACTTCCATGAGTCAGTGAGAATCCGAAAGAGCCCATGAAAAACAGGAAGAAAGTAACTGATCGTGTTGATTGAAAAAAAAGGGGGGTGGTTTATGTTAGAGAGAATGAGACGATTGCTTTAAGATGTGTTTTCATAATCTGACAAAACTGTGCAGATAACATTATCTGAATACCACGAGCTGGATCCAAACCGTGCCGATCAATACCAAGGGCTTTGGCTGCCAGCCTGCTCATTGATTGATTGCGTCTTGTTTTTCCATCTGCTTTTCCTGGTTTTATCTCTTTGGGTTGTTGGACACTTATTACTCTGTACTGATAAGGATGGTGTCTGAATCTACTGACCTCAGGCCAGCAGGGTAGCAGAGGAGCAGGACGGAAAACCTCTGCACGTTCAATTATAGAAGCACCTTAATTCGTCACACGTTAGAAGATTCATCATCCACTTGCAAATATGCCTTGTAAGGTGTTTGTAACCCTTGAAGTATTTCACAGTTTATGTGACAACCACAGATGTCAGTGTTTTTTTCTTCTTCTGGTATTTTATGTGAAAGACAAACAGAAAGTTGCAAATAATTGGAGAGTAGAAGGACAAGGATGCACTCTGAAAAATGTGGCATGCATTTGTATTTAGCCTCTTTTCCACTGATCCCCTTAAATTAAATCTAACACTAACAGTCATTTTCAGATGTTGTCAAGATGCTAAGGTCTTCCTCTACAATTTAATCTGAAAATGATATATTGTGGAAGTTGATCCACCTTAACTGGCCATTTGCGTGGAAAGATATGGTGGTGGCAGCATTGGGATGTGGGGAATGCTTTTCATCATCAGGGACAGGGGAGCTGATGACAAAAGACTTGAATCGGAGGTGGACACTAAAAATACAGCCAGCTTACCTGCTTTACCTCAAAACTTATTTGGTAAGGCCTCGCCAAAGCACAGACCTAAACTGATTTGTCAAGACTACATCTGTAGTAAGACTAGAAAATAAGATGCATGCTCACAAACACACTTCACTCAATCATTTTCTTTGCACTTTGAAAATAAACCTGTCACATAAAATTTGAAAATGTTTAAGGGGTGTCAATACTTTAGCAACTGTAACCTCTCTACTTTTTACTTTAAAAAAATAAAAAAAAACACCCAAATAATTGCAGAGTGTAAGGAAAAGGATGTTAGTGTTTGCCAAAAGAATCCTTTGCTCCTCTCCTCCTTCCTAAGCTGCCTTATCTCAGCAAACTGTTCCTAATTTGTGTCAATATTGGGTAAAGTACTAAGATGGGGTGAGATAACCTATTTGTCACATAACCAACCAGCCATTCAGCCTCCACTGATTAAACAGCACACATCAAGTGGCCCACACCAACAGAGACTTGGCTCTTTATTATACCATTTCCTCTTATTAAACAGAGCAAGACACACAAAAAAGAAATAACACAAATATTTTTGCATTAAACAGGAAAACACACTTCAAGTTTAATGTGATTAAATATGAAAGTTTAACTCGAGCATTAAACTCAAACATGGATTATATTATATTATTCTACAGCCAACACTATCTGAATGGTCAAGACAGAGAGCAATAATCGTTCATATCAATAATACTAAAGCTGCAGGTGGAACTCTTGGCTCAAAACAAGATGGTGCACACTGCCCCCTGCTGGACAAACAAGAAACGCTAAGTGAAGAATTTAGCTTCCAACCGGATGTAAACTGTCCGGTTGGAGCGTTAGTATTAAATCATCTGAACCTGCAGTTTCCCGAACAGCTGCAATTATTACAAGCTACATATATTCTCAGGTTAGGTCCCGAGAAAGCGCATGACTTACATTTGCTCAGTGACATTTAGTTGAACAGCTTTATGACAATGTAAGTGATTCTAAAACTATTTTTGCTGTACTATGCAAGTCTTGCTCGCACAGAAGCAATCTTTATAGAGATTTATTTTTGCTCTTAATATTTTAAAAACCGGCAATATTTGAAGATTTCATTTGCTTTTCTAATTACAGCAAAAATTAACCTCAGTGAATTATGCAAAACGTAAAACTGAAAAATTGCTTTTCAGGATTTATGGTTTTCACTTTGTGAGAGTTTAGGAGATGATTATTTGGAGTAAATATACAACTAAAGTGCATTTCTGAGCCAGTTCAGAAGTTACTTCATCTCAAAATATTTCACAAGTAAACCTCAAAGTTGAGACGTTTACGGAAAAAGTTATAACTTCTACACGTCTCCCCTCCAAATAACTTTCGTTTTAACTTTCATCTCTACCAGGGATGTCCGACTCCAGACCTCAAGGACCAGTGTCCTTTGAGGTGCTCCAGCTAAATACCTTCCCAGTATTTCAAAAAGTGCAGCAGGGAATTCGAAATACACAATTCATCTAATTCAAGCAAACATCTAACAGCCCTAGGACTGAAGCCGGCCACTGCAGTCCAGCTCTGCCCAATGAGAAAACTGCAGTCTGGAGAGCAATAGCTGGACCTCTAAAGGCATTCGCCCCGTCTGTGTTTCTCTCCTAGTTGTGTGGTTGGTGCAAACAATATGAAATGCTTGTGACATAGGCCCGTCACTCTCAGTTCGCCGGTGAAATAAGGTGCGTTTGATTTCATTTTTTGGAAATCAAAGGAGGAGAATCATCACCGAGTGAGGGCCCGTCACAGCTGTTTCACATTTAAAAAGGCGTGCACAAGGACGACAGCATGTCAAATGGGATGTGTACAAATATCTTTATTAATTTGAGCACTTTATGCCATGAACTCGTAGGGGATTGGCTCCAGCAGCTGGGGCTCGTTCTTCTTGGTGCTGACAAAATGAGCCTCACGAGGAGGAGCGGGCTGAGGAAGAGAACAAAAATAAAGTCAATATTACTTAACATACAAAGTGCGAAATCTCTCTGGGGGAAATTAAATGCAGTCGTTTGGTGCTTTGAATACATTTCTGTTACATATATTGTTCTCCGCTAAAACCTCTCAGGATCAGATCATACCTGGCGTTTCAGTTCCACCCAGGTGCCTTTCTGCTTGGCCTCCAGCTTCTTGCGCTCGTTCTCTTTGACGCGCTGCAGGAAGCTGTCCCTGCTCTTCGAATGCTTTACGTGCTCTATGCGCACGTTAATCCTCTTGGCCAGAATTTTGCCCCTCAAAAGAAAAGTGCACACAAACACAGGTATAAAAGCATTGCCTCAGTTGAGTGGCTTCAACTTCGACTCGTCTGCAATGCCCTGCAAAGCTGCGGACCTGTGATGTCTCCTCAAAACAACCCGAAGCCCAAACACCAGCTTTGGACCGGGATGCCTGAGGACGAGCTATTCTCCCCCACATGAATGACCACTGAGGACATACAGGCTCCAGGTGGCAAAGTGAAGATGGGGGTTTTTAGAAAGTTAAAAACAAACACACCAGAGGTTCAGGCAAACTTTCATCCCTCAGAGCAAAGAACTAGAGTTCCCCTTCTACACAGTCCAAAGTAAAACAGAACAACCATTTTCTACTTACTTGACCTGCTTGTTGACAATAATGCCGACAGCATGTTGAGTCACATTGTAGACGCGTCCTGTTTTTCCGTGGTAGCACTTATGAGGCATACCTTTCTGAATGGTACCGGTACCCTGGAAAAACGTTCACATGACGATCAATCCACTATCACCACATTGAGTCCATTAGCTAGTGCTCAAACATCACCTCATATAAACCAATTATATCTTGTCATCCTTTTTAAAATTCCACACTTTTAACACCAACAAACTGTAGATGTTTGCTTCGTCCATCCTCAGCGTTTGATTACACCTTGAAAATACCTACACTGTCACTTTTTGTGGATGTATGTTGCTTTAATTAAAGCAGCATCGTGGCAAAATTGGGTTGCAGATCAGGCCATTTCACTGCTTTATGGAGCTGCTTAAATATGTTGTAAAAGAGCCTGGAGCATTGCGCACGTTTTAGTTCTCAAACCCTTTTGTGCTTTTTTTTGAAAATGTATAAGTACTAAAATTCTCTATATGACTACACTGAAAATTTTTCTAGATGTTAAGGTTTTAAATATATATAACACAGAAGAAAAAAAACATGTAATATCCCACCTTGATGTCTACGATGTCTCCTTTCTTGTAGATGCGCATGTATGTGGACAGAGGGATTGGGCCTGCGGAGTAGGGGGAAAAAAGATCAGCATTAAAATAATGGAAATAACATTTAGAATAATTATTATTACTTTTTTATAATGCTGAACAATTAAAATGCTAAACAGTTTTTGGTTTTTACTGAAACAATAAAATTTCAGCTTGGCAGTATTTTATTACCTTGTTTCAAGAATACATAGAGGCTAAACATGTAGCTTAGGTTAGACAAATGTATAAACATACAATTAGATTATTGAAAGAAATCAAAACAAATATAACACTTGTCCTCACACAAACTCTCTGCATGGTTTTTAAACGTTTTCCAAGGTAAAAATATTTTATTCTTTAAGCTCCTTTTTGAAGATACAAACATGAATCAGGCCTCAGTGTCCTGTTTCAACACACCTGAATTAAATGTTTGAGTTATTAGAGTCAGTAGATGTTTAGGAGTTGATTCAGGTGTGAATCACACACCTGTATTGACTAGCTAACATTGCAGGACGGTGGCCCTTTAGGACCGGAGTTTGACAGGCCAGTAATGAACACAGAAACTAAGATATTGCACTGGCCCTTTAACCATATAACATATATTAACCAGCTACTCACCATGTTTGCGGAAGGGCCTGCTAAACATGTACCTGGTCCCCCTCCTCTTGCCTCTGGTGTTCGTCATGATGCCTGATAACTGAGGAAAAATAAAGCCTTTAATAACCCACGAAATGTACTGTCTACAACATGTCACCAAAAGTCAATGTTTATTTATGTAGCTTTCACCTATATAGCAATATAGTTGTGTCTTCCCACCAACGAAAAACTCATTACTGTATTTAATTTAGTGCTACATTCTAAGATCATAATTTCGAAATTATTTTCTTTTAACAAATTGCCATTTTAACCAAAGCTGCGTATGCTGCGTTGCAGAAAAATAAAACAATGTGGAGTTTACAGAGATAATCAATTCATCACCGTAGTCCATACCTCTAATTGTGTCTTATGACAACAGAAGTGCTACAACCCCGTTAACTGTTTTTACTACATATTTAATGTATTTCAAAGGATAGTGAGCCTTCTATCCAGTGTTTCTGAAGTAGACAGGGCCGCATGGAGAGCCACGCTGCTCCTCATGATCACAATTAGCGAACAAAACTACACTCGGCGATTATTTTCTACCCAATAACACTTCAGTAGCGCGTAAATACACATCTCCGGCGAGCCCACGGACATAACTATGTATAAATCAGGTAATAATAAAGAGGAAAATAACGATTTAAACGGAGAACATCTTACCCCCGGTCTCTACAAGATGGCGGGTACGGCGGAAAGAGAGATTAAAGGCCCCCAAACTCCGCCTTGTGAAGTAGTAGGATTCAGGTAGAAAGTTCGATTGCCTGAACTAAAACAAAGAAATTAGATTATTTTAATAAAATAAGTGTTTCGTATGTGTGTTTTTCTTTTAAATGAAATTAAAATATACAGTAAGTATAGGTATGTATTTCACATGAAATTGGGTGGAGCAATTATTTACTTGAGCAAGTCTGAAATTATTTTACAACCAATCTCAAAGGTTGGTTGCAACACTGCACCACAGTAGAAAATATTTGATACATTTGTTCGTACAGTGAAGTTAGTAAATTGGCTTTGTTGGAGTAAATAAATAAATAAATAATCACGGAAATATCCGAACAATATCCGAAAGTCAATGAAGACTAATAACGCAGCGGGGAATCTGCAAGTTACATTACCACAAAAAAAAAAAAAAAAAAAAAAAAAACCTTTTCAGGAAGAAGATATTCCTCACTTATTTTGGTTCTAACCTTTCTCTCGCTTGTGAAAAGCTATTGTTTAGCTTTTTTTTATTTATTTATATATGCATATAAAAGTCAAAAAGGTTTGCGTTGATGTTTAGTACTACTGTCCGAATGTGTGCCAACATTGAAAAGCAACGAGAAGCCTATGGTTGTAATAATTAAACGAAGACGGAAGCAGCTAGCAGTGAATGCTCTTGTCTTCTTCAGGCTGTTTGTCCGCAGCAGTCGCGAGCTCAGCAGCGTCTCCTCACGAGGACATCCAGCCCAGTCCTGTCAGCGCGCGGCTGTATATTGGAAGATGGCGCTAGCCGAATGGAAATCCTAATGACAGTCTCAAAATTTGCCTCTTTTTGTACCATGGTGAGTGCACAGCGGCCACATGCTGGCATTATTTAGATTATTTGCTGATTCAGAAACCCCCACTGTACTATTATCATCTATTTAAGCCCTGGAAATAGAAATGAAAGCAGTTTATGTTGGTTGTGCTAGGCAAGCAGTATTCGGTATGTAGCCACCCACCGCCTTCTCCTCCGCACTCTTTTTTTTTTCGTTAAAGGCTAAACACGGACATTTTCGAGTGTTTGTGGTTTCTTTGCTTAAGCTTTGTGTCTTAATTAGGTCATGTCTGTCGAAACTTAATGTGCAGACGGTGACAGTGCACCTGCTGACGTTGGGATTCAAAGCTAACCAGCTAATCTGTAGCTAAAATCAGTGTTTCTGCTTGTCAACAACTGGAGCAGCTGGGTAATGGATGACTTAAGGGAGACAAACACTTAACCTATATTATTTTTAGGGGAAACAATGAACACGGAAACTAAGATATTGCACTGGCCTTTAACTATATAACATATATTAATAAGGTGGGCAATGACGACGTTTGCGGCGTAGTGGTGTTTTCCGTCTCTAGTTTTATTTCTTTTCTTCCTTCTGCGGCTTGACTTTGCTCCTATCAGCTCATTCAAATCTTTATAATGTCCTTGGTATGGAAACTCACTAAAAAATCACCCAGACGGTTTGCATTTAAATCCCTCCGGGAATAGTGGGGATGCAGACATGTCTACCTTTACTATCAGGTGAAAATTATGCATAATTTGCTCTAGTGACAAAAGAGGAATGCCAAGTATTTGCGTTTTTTATCTTTATTTTATTTGAACAAAAGTTGTTTTGAAAGGATCGATTCAAATCAATTGTCAGTGTAATGTGTGTTTTATTTTTTAAGTCGTAGATCAACTTTAAACTGATTAAGAGTTAGTGAAATTTACATGTGTGTGTGTTGCACTTTTTACAGGGCGCCAATGCCTCTGCTCTGGAGAAAGAGATTGGATCTGAGCAGTTTCCGGTTAATGAGCACTACTTTGGCCTGGTCAATGTAAGTGAATAACAAAGTGGTTGTTGGATCATGTGCCTTTATTTAAAGCTGACTTAATTTCCTCCCATTAAAACATATATGCAATGTCCCCGGAGTCGACTCTCCTCGCCGCAGCACGTGCTTTTAGTTTAGAAGTTGTCACAAGAGGAAATGCCATTTTAAAAAGACAAGGAAAAGGAGATTGTATACAGATTCATTTTTTGTTGCTGTTGCTAAGCTACATTCTCTAGAGAAATGCCAAAAATGTTTTTACCACTGTGGATAAAATACAGCCTCTTCACTGGAACAATTTTAAATACTTATTTATTCAAAATGTTTACTTATGAATACACATTTGAAAGGAACTAATCATGGTTTACTTTAAAAACATTTCTGAATTGCTTAATTAGTTAATGTCAGAGAACTTTGATGTATATTGACAAATAATAAAACAAAATATTTTTATTGGTATGCTGGAGATTCAGCGATTGTTGCATAAAACACGAAATGTGGGACACGTTTCTACCAATTTCAGAAAAAAAAAATAGTCATAAACACTTAAAGCAAGTTTTCTTCCTCAGTGAACTCAGAAAAGCTCTGCTTTAATAATAAAATCAATTATTGGTTGACTATCTCTTTCAGTGTGCTGCTAAGCTGCACTCTGAAGGAAAAGCTGTCGTCCAGGCAAATAGCCTTAATATTTGTAAAATTATATTTGCTGGGGGGGAAAATATGGAGATAATCTATGACTTTTTGGGAAACCATGACTTTAGTTTGGTTCTCAAAACTAAGGTTTTGAGAACCAAAAGAGTGTAAAGAGTTGTTCAGCTCTTTACACAAGAGCTGAACAACTCTTTAATCTGTTTCTATTTAAGTCTGTATCAAAATCAAATGAACTATAAATAAATGTTAGAACATTTTCCTACCGTATATTACTTTAACAACAGTAGGAATAAATGTTGTTTTTGCCTTTTAAATAAAAACTCATGAAGTCTATTTTTTTTGTATGTTTTCATGTTGATACTGTGAAATTGTGGCATTTCTACTAGAGGTTTTCTGTGAGAATCTCAGAGCAGCTCATACCTAGTCTGTTTGTTTAAGACAAAAACAATAAAAATGCAGAACCCTAACATGAGGAAGATGGATTCATGATGGTGTTTTATGCATTTATGTGACTCAGATGCTGGAACACATCGTGACACAGTGGAATTGTGTGTTTTCTCAGACCATAAATATCTACTGGTAATTTCTTAGAAACCTTCTTATGCAAGTATTACTACTAGAGAGCATTTGAGACAAAAGAGAAATTGTCGACTGCATTACTCTCTCCTGTTCTATGGGTTTTGACAAGTAGAGACTCTTATTTTGACATTCCCCATGTCTAGATAAGTATGGAAAATAAAAACTGAGAGTGAGTTGTAGAGGCTCAGTTTTACATTGACTCAATGGAAATTGCGTTAGATGAGATAAAATCTCAATCTGATCTTTATTTTTCTCAAAATTCTGTAACTCGGTTACAAGATTTCTGAACTGATTTCAGATTAAAAAATACTTTTTTGTGTTGTGGAGGTATTACTGACAAATTGGGTTATAGAGAATCTGTATTTATCTAAAATAGTCTAGTGAGGAATTTGTTAAAGATTTGAATTTATGTTAGTTTTGTCCAGATGCCGAAAAAAATGTTCGACGCTGGAAAATTGTTAGCCAGCTTCAGTGTGCTCTGATGCTTCCTTGAAAACTCGCTCTGCTAAAAGCTTACAGTCCTGCTAATATTATTGCTTATATGTTTGTTTTTTGTAAAGTCGGGATTCCTGTGGCTTTGCTGGTGGCTGGATTTAATCTGAATTTAATTGCATATTTGAACTTGGCTTTTCCAAACTTCCAGAAGGGGAAAATCCAAACTTGAACAAGAGCTCTGTTTTCGTTCTTTGGTTCTGGTGTTGTTTCATTGATGACTGTAGCTTATTATTGCCTTGTAAGCTGTAAAACTGTTTGACATTTTGCCATTGATAAAATGAAAAACAAGAGCAAGAGAGGCGTAGCTGCTCAGTTCCTCGGTGCAGTCAGGGAAACGCACGAGAAGGATCGTTTCACCACCTGCTGGAGCTTTTAACGCAAATTAGGCCAAAGTATCATTAGGATGCAATCATCAATCCTCGTTCTCTGACGTTGATTTGCAAAATAAAGTGGATGTGATGCTTTAATGCGATTTATATTTTTACATTAGACTGCTGTAGGTAAATTCATGCTGCAGTTTAGATGCAAACTTGCTGCAGAGCAGTGAAGTAGCTTCATGGTCCAGTGTTCAGCTGGAAGATAACAGCTTGCAGTGCACACTTACGGAGCTACTAGTTAGTATTAAGATAAACATTATTAATCTGTTGTAAACTATAAGAAAACAAAATGTTTCAAGAAATATAATAAATCTTTAAATCTTTTTTGTATTAGTGGTTTACCTTGTCGCTATATTCTCCACTGAAAAATGTCCAGATTGCATGCACAGCTGCTGCACCAGGTTTCTCTGCTGTTTGTTTTTTTTTTTTTTTTGTGCTGAGTGCAGGAAACCAGTTTTGCAAGAATTAAAAAAAAATGGAACACGTTTGTGCGTCTTCAAGCTTTTTACACTCAAGTATGTTGGGATCAGTTTGGGAAAAAATGTCCTTTTTGTGACGCTCTGTGCTTAAAATGACCAGAAGCAAATTGATTTCTTTTGGGATTCTAGGAGTTAAAGACAAGCGATGCATGAGCAGGGTGGATTTACTTTGTTATAAACAGAACAGGTAGCGATAGATGATTCAAACAAAGGACACGCACTGTTAAAAAAAAAAAGAAGCCTGTGATTTACGTCATTTGCTCTTGAATTTGCTCTTTTATGTTGTAAGAGGCGGCGAAGCTTTGATGTAGAAATCTAGCCTGCCTTTTAAAAATCACAATGATTGTTGTGTGCTTACCGTACGTCTACCACCTGGCTCTGATGGAGCAGAGGCTGCTGACACACACTCAATCTAAACTACATTTTTTTTAAAAGGGACAGCAATCAAAGTGAAGAGGTGGATATGCTATCTGGCTGTAATTGCAGCTCAGCTGTGGCTATAGGATTTTTTTTTTTTTTTAATTACTCATTTCTGTTTTGTGATCATTTTTTATTTTTTTTTTTAGTTTGGGAACACCTGCTACTGCAACTCGGTGCTGCAGGCTCTTTACTTCTGCCGGCCGTTTCGGGAGAAGATCCTGGCGTACCGCAGTCAGCCTCGGCGGAAGGAGAACCTGCTCACCTGCCTGGCCGACCTGTTCCACAGCATCGCCAACCAAAAGAGAAAAGTGGGGGTCATACCACCCAAGAAGTTCATCACACGGCTACGCAAGGAGAATGGTGAGCGGGGAAGGAAACGCAAATAAAACAACCTGTTTCAGATGAAGATCCAGTGCATCTTACAGTCCTCCTCTCCTCTCCTCTCCTCTCCTCTCCTCTCCTCAGAGCTGTTTGACAACTACATGCAGCAGGATGCCCACGAGTTCCTGAACTACCTGCTCAACACCATCGCAGATCTGCTGCAGGAGGAGAGGAAGCAGGAGAAGTCTAACGGTCGCCTAGCCAACGGCACATTGGACTCCCAGAACAACAACAGCAACGCCACGCCTGCTCCCACCTGGGTCCACGAGATCTTCCAAGGCACTCTGACCAACGAGACGCGTTGTCTCACGTGTGAAACGGTGAGATCACGTCGTACATTTTCACTGATGTAAACGTTCTTTTTCTGGGGGGGTCTGAAAAGTTGGAGTCCTATTTAAAAAAAAAAAAAATCTGCCATTTTAACATGTTTTTTTCCCTCTCCAGATAAGCAGCAAAGATGAAGACTTTCTGGACCTTTCTGTGGACGTGGAACAGAATACCTCCATCACACACTGCCTCAGGTAAAACTGATTAACTGAAGCGTCCTGAAACGTACTTGTGAATTTTGAAGAATTGTAATTAAAGCTTCTTCCATTTTGAAATGATTAATTTGTTGAGCATCGCTGTATGGTTGTGTGTCAACAGAGTTTATTAATGTGATGTCATTTTTAGAAGTCTGCGTTTGTCATTTCCTGCAGAACAGGAACCTGTGGTAAAACAGCATGTATGCTGAACCAACCCCAATTTCTTATAATTTTTACCGTTTAAAAAAATTAAATCTAATGCATAATAAATGATAATACTGCAGGAATCTTTTTCCCCATTAGTGTGACAGGAAGGTTTCAGTCCGACAGCCGTAGGCCTCACTCTTCCTTTCGTTTATGCTGCAGGGGTGCGTGGCCGCTGGTTCTGCTCACTTCTGTGTTTGTACGTCTTGCATGCAGCGTAGCGGAGTCAAGCTGGCAGTTCCCTCCAACGCAACAAGAAAAAAAAAAATCAATTATTTACTTTATCGAATCAGCTGAATGCATTGCTGTAAGCAAGATAAGACCACAGTGAGGCGTGCTTTTTCTGTCTAGAGGCAGGAACTTAAGCAGCCAGGACCAACGAAAAAAGCAGGTCAAGTCCCAGAATTAAGAATGTGGAATATTGTCAAATTTGTGCATTAAATATAAAAGAGCTCTCAAAATCAAACTGTCTTCTCAGTGTACCCTTACACCAACATTCAGTGACGGAGCGTAAATCTTTTCTGCTGCTACCTCACAACGGTAAACGTGTTTAGCAAAGGAAATGATGGTAAATTGACAGGAACTTGTTTGGAGGCTACAGACTTTAGCAACGCAGCTTGGGTTTGTCCAAAAACGCATTTTCAACAACAAATAGCTTTTGTATCGCTTGTCCATTAAATATATAGATGTTCCTCCTCAAGTGTTTTATTTAGTATTTATAAATAAATAGGTTTATTTCTGATTTTATCAGTTGAAAGAAACGAAACAGCTGTTTTTCCCCCACAACCTTGACCCAGCCAGAGTCCAAGTTGGCCAAGTCAGTAGTTTCCTGCATGCTGGTTAAGCTGCTCCTTTGCTATTTTTTCATATTTTTCACAGCAGACATGTTAATATAAGCTTCCTAAAAAAACCTTTTTTGGACTTTTGTATTATCAAAAAGGCTAAAGTGGTAAAAAAACACAAAAAAAAATAGATTTAAGATCTACTTAACATAATAGCAGCTAAAATGCTTTGTTTGGGAACACAGAAATGGCACCAGGAAGATGTGGGATTATTTTTGTAAGCGTGGACCCTGGATTAACTGTTTTTTCTTTTGTTTCCTCTCAGAGGGTTCAGTAACACGGAGACTCTGTGCAGTGAGTACAAATACTACTGTGAGGAATGTAGAAGCAAGCAGGAGGCGCACAAGAGGTCAGTGGAGCAGATTCTTTTGGGTCCAATGTCCTGCAAAAATATTTATGCCCCTCAAGTTTTTCACATTTTGTTCCACTGAATCCACAAACTTTAATGACTTTTACTGGGATTTTATGCGAGAGATCAACACAAAGTGGCGTGAGATAATTGGAGGAAAATACCACATCTAGGAAGTATGCTCTCCATCCAGTGTGACTGAATTTGAGCTGTTTTGCAAAGAGTAAGCCAGATTTTCAACCTTTGGATGTGTAAATCTGGTGGAGCTCTAAAGGAAAAGCCTCTAAAGATTTTTTTTTTTTTTTTATGTCAAAGAAAAATCTTGGAGCCTTTTCCTTCCACCTCAAAATTATTCAGAGCTTCATGTTGAAATCCCAGTTAAACACATTGATGTTTCTGGTGAAAGTCACTGTAAATTGTCCATCGTCTCGGTTAATTTAATTCGTCTCCGGCCCTTCAGGATGCGTGTGAAGAAGCTACCAATGATTCTGGCTCTGCACCTGAAGCGCTTTAAGTACATGGAGCAGCTCCAGCGATACACCAAGCTGTCCTATCGCGTTGTCTTCCCTCTGGAGCTCCGTCTCTTCAACACCTCTGGAGACGCCACCAATCCCGAGAGGCTATACGACCTGGTTGCTGTGGTAGTGCATTGTGGGAGGTGAGCATGTGAACGAGCAACCGGTGTTAAAACATCTCTTCTCCTTTTGACTCTGAGAGTGGGAGTTTGCGTGTCTGTGTTTATTTAAGGTGTTCCCTGCTTGTTTTTCAGCAAGTGCGTGCTGGAACAGACTTGAGCTCTGCACGAAACAAACAATAACGGAGGGAAAAATGGTTGAACTTTAGAGTGGGATAAGAGCCCTACATGTGTAAAATGTCATCTCTAATTCGAGCTAGCTCCAGTCTAAACCCCTTAGTGATTTAAGAGCCATCCATATCAGTCAAGAAGTGGCCCAATAGAGTGAGCATCAGGCTGCTCGAGGGGGGAAGTAGGTTCAACATTCATCTGCATTTAAATGGAGTGGAATCCATTATTTACAAAGCATAGTTCCCAGTGATAAAAAGGTGCAGGGAAAAAAACAAAAGGCCCAAGAATAGAGCTTTAGCCGACACGTTGGGTCAGCAGTGGAGGAGGAAGAGACGGCAGTCCTCACAGGAAAAACCTCCGTCATGGAGCTGAGCTTGTGATTCCCACCCATTGCTCCAGCTGTCTGCCTCAAAGGCAGCAGTAATGGTCTAACAGTGGAAACAATACACATTTTCCACATTCAGTTGCTATAAATAAAAGTTGACACTGAAGGAGCGACAGGGATTTCTGGCAACTTCTGGATTTATTCTCTACATGTGGCAACAATTTCTTATTTTATCTGCAACTCTTCACTGGTTGTAAAACAGAAGGTGTTAAAACCTCCATTAATTGTGCTGGAGAATGTCTTGTAGTATGTATTTACCCTTTTGGCCACAAATGAGGCACCAAAAGTGAAGCAAGGTGGTGGCGGCGTCATGGTTGATGGAATTATGTAAATCTGAGTTTTGACCTCAAACCTTCATTTATTTGCCAGAAAGTTGAAGAGGGATTTCATTTTCCATTTAGATCAAAATTAAATCCAACAGAAGACCTGCAGATTTGCCTTTTCAGGCCTGGAGACTTCTAACACGGATTAAATCTGGAAAGAGAAATGTTGCGAAATTGGGATGAATAGATTTCTGCTGAAACTGAATCGAAGGATGGTTCAACAAAATATTGGAGAATTAAGACTGTTGGAGCTTTTTGTCTTACATTTCCCCTCTAAAATGTTTTTTTTTGTTGTCGTTTTTGAAGTATACAGAATGGATGCAGCATGTAATGTAATCGTTGTGATGTAATTATTGTATATGACCTTGCATTACACATTTTGAAACACTTTAGGGAAATACATTCTCCTCTCAAATGTCCAGAATGTTTTAAAACGACCTGAAAACCTCAGAAATTTAAAGCTGAATCTGTAAATCGTAGCTCTAAAGGATAAACTTTTTTGTTGTTGTTTTTTCAGTGGTCCAAACAGGGGTCACTACATCGCCATTGTAAAAAGTCATGACTTCTGGTTGCTGTTTGATGACGACATTGTAGAGGTAAGCAGGTTGTGTTGCATTTAGGAACCATGTCTGTCTGTCCTGTAACTGAGCCGTCCGTCTCACTTCTGCTCTTGTAGAAAATCGACGCCCAGGCCATCGAAGAGTTCTACGGTCTCACCTCCGAGATCTCCAAGAACTCCGAGTCGGGCTACATCCTCTTTTACCAGTCCAGAGACTAAACCAGATGTGGACCGCAGCGCTTTGCCACATCATCCCAGAGAGACGCTCTCTTCTAACTTTGTTGGGGAGGGGGGGAAGCAGCAGATTGTAAACTCGCACGGCGTCATACCTGCTTCTACCTGAGGCTTCTCAGCGCCGCAGCTCAGCCGTGGCAGTCCCCTCTACTTACCAGCTGGCCCCCCCTCCTCCTCCTATGCCCTTACTGCTCCCCTTCATCCACCGCCACCGCTGCTGCTGCGAGGACGGAGAGAGACGACAACAAATGAAACTGTCATGATTGTTTGCAGAAGAAGGGACTGAGGGTTGTACAGATTTTGACTGGCTGTATGAGTGCTGTTCTAGTTTTTGCCTTGGGTGTGGGGTGAGTGGGTATTTAATTCATATGATGTAATATCGGCCTGGAGTCTTCACCTCCCACAATGTTAACCTAAACTGTGACAGAAGTTTTTTTTGTTTTGTTTTTCTTGGTCATGGACGTGACGGAGGACGGACAGGAGGTGGGTGCCCCGCTTACAGGGAGCACTGGGCTGTGTATTTCTAGTGTACAGAATGGTATTTGTATAAATATTTCATTAAGATATTATCATTGGAAAATGTTAGACTCGGAGAAGATGTATTAACACTATGGTGCACTTTTGATACTGTTTTGTAGGTGTTGGCAAGCTTAATGTGAGGGTGGGGGGTTGCTTGAAAAGGCCTGTTGTGAAGCGATCATTTTCTGTTTTAAAGAAAAAGAAATAAAGCCAATAAGATTGAGGGACCGTTTGCTCTACTTTCTGCGTCCCACAGGTCCCACTGATGACTCATAGGGGGACTCGACGTCGCCATCTAGTGGTGTGCTTCGGTACTCCTGCTTTTTGTTAAATTCCATCCGGAGTTATTTTTAATCCATTCAGAGCCAGTAAACAGCGCAGCCGAAAGATCACACACCGATGCATCTCAATAGATTTGGATGTTGTTGCATATGCTTAATTTCTTTTTATTGTTATTTTGATTATGACCAATAACTCTCCACCCCTCCGAAAATGTATTATACGAGATCAATCAAGATTATTCTATAAATAAATGTATCTATGACTGTACAATAATATGGAATGCTTTTCCATAATAAACTGTACCAAACGTAAGGTCTTCGGACCACCATAATTCTTTATGTGGCCCTCTAAACTAGAAAGACCTATAAATTGAGAATTCAAGAAAACATTTGTGTTCCTAAATATTTTATCAAATCAAAGCCGTGTTTGTATTCTGCTAAAATAAGTTCAGTATTTAACTTTAAGACATGATTTTCTTAAAATGCTGAACTGTTGCACACTGGTCCAAAATCCTCTTTTGTGATGAAATTAAATTCTGGATATCATTTGGAAATCAAATTGTGTTAAGTCTATTTTAGTGTCGGCGTCACGTGATCTGCTGATGGTTGTCTCTCGTCTTTTACCTAAAGTTTGCACAGCCAAGCATCTTTTAGTGCATTTCATTAGACAAGTTTTTATTCATTTCAGTTCTTTAATCTCCCCCGACATAAATCCCAAAGTAAAGCTGCAGGTTGTTAAGAGGAAAATGTGAATGTTTGAATCTGATCCTCTCCATGTCACACCGCATTGATGCAGTAAATCATGCAAAAGCAGCCTGGGCCCCGTTTTAAGTGCACACAAAACATTCTTTCAGTAGGCCGACACTTCTGTTTAAAAAAAAAGTCATTTTTATTCCTCCTATGCAATCAAGTTTTATGAGAATATCACTCTATATACTTTTCGCCTTACGAATATTTTTCAAAGTTATCTAATGATATGCATCTGCATGATCATGTTAATGCATTTTTGTGCAGCCCACCTGTCTTCTGAGGTGACTTCGCAGCAGAAGATGGAGGACAGGGAGGAAGAGGAGGCTGGTGACACACATCGGAGGTCGCTGTTAATAGCTCAGACAGGACCAGAATAGCAGGGCGTCGCGGGAGGAAAAGCGACTCTCTGCATCCAGCAACCTCCCGTCTGAAACTTGGGTCTGGCCAAAAACAAGTTAAACATCTTCCACAATAACTCCTACTAAATTATATACTCAACATTTAAGGGGGAGGAGAAAAAAACCCGTATTGTTTACTCGGTAATAAATTTGTCCTTGATGAAGCGCGAGGCAAATTACCGGAGTTCAAACCAGTGTGGCCCTACTGGGACTCCTCCTTCAGCATCATCATCATCCTCATCTCCACCTTCCTCTCTTCTCACTCACCTCCTGTCTGCCCCCCTCCCTCCTCTCCTCCTCGTTCTCTCCTCCTCCTCTTCCTCCGCCGCCGCTGCTCCACTCGCCGCTCCGTCCCCGCACCACCGCAGTCCACGGCCCCGTCAGTGGCCGAGCCGCCGCCGCCGCCGCCGCGCTCTTCCCTCCCCGGTCTTTCTTCCATGATCCTCTCTCCTCCTCTTCCTCTCCTCGCTGTGAGCTGCGTCTCTGTCCGCCGGCGCCGCATCATCTGCATCCCTAACATGGGAATACAAAGCGGTCGATCTTCCATCTAGACGGGAAGTCGCACCTCGCAGAGTCAAGGTAGGCTGGATGGACGAATGGATGGATGGATGGAAGCTTGGTGATTGCTGAGCATCCTTTGCATGAATGGAGAAATGCATGTTTTTTTTCTTGTTCTTCTTCTTCTCTTCTTTACCTTCATTATGCGGACTGAGCTAGTGAAGGTGCAATGCCATTTTTCCAAAGCAAGGTGCGCAGGGATGTGGTGGCTTTTCCATGACGGGTGCGGTATGTTCTCTAGCAGCTGGTGGATTGAGCTGTGGCCACTGGCAGGGCAGCGCTGTCGGTATTGACTTCTGCAACCTGTAAGTTAGTGCAAAGCATCGATTTTGGTTATCCGCTGGCTTCTTTTGTCGATTCGTTTATAAACACAGCCCTTGACCGTAATAGACCTCTGTTGTGATAACTTTTAGTCAATCTGTTCCACCTCTCCACTGATAGCGCGGCTGTACCTCATATAATAATTGCAGAGTGTAGTGTTTGGTCTTTAAATGAAATATTCTCCATGCCTTTCTCACACGTGATCTCAGTCTCAAAGTTGTTCCACCGGACTGAGATCTGATGTTTCCAGAGATCATCAGGGCAGTGAACCCATTTTCAAATTCAAGACATTAGTTTGGGGACTATTTAAGCTTTGTGGCATCATCAGTCGTCACACACACTGTGGGGATCCATGTGACGACTCCACGATCCTTCACATTGTTCATATTAAAAATGCTGGCCCTGATAAAAGTTGCAAGGGGGAAACCAAGACTCGTCAGACCAAGCAGCGTTTACCAATCTGTTGGTCTTGAGTTGTTTTCCCAGTTTTCTGTTTTAGCTGATAGAAACAGCAGCCAGTGATGTTTATTGATGCTGTGGTCCATGTTCTTCCCAGGTTCTGTTACTAAATCTGCTTAGCTTTATCTTAAAAGTGTTGACAGATTAACACTTTTAATCTGTGTTAAAAGAGGACACGGGAAAAACTGTCAATTTGAGTAGGTTGTATTACAGCAGTGACATCTTTTCTGGTCTGTCTGGAGCTGCAGCTCTAGTCCGGACCAACACCAGGAAAATGGATCAAATAACTGCACTATACAGATTTTAAAATTTCTGAGTTGCACATCAAGTATGGACAGTAAAGACCCCCAGGTCTTCATGGACTTGTTTTACTCATTGTTCCTGGGACCAGAACTAAACAAGGCGAAACAGCATGTCGTTTCGTTCCTCGGCTCTGGAACAAACTCCCTGGAAACCTGAGATTGGTTCCTTTAAGTCAGGACTGAAAGCATAACTTTTTATTTTAGCTTTTATCAAAACAATCTGACTGATGAAACATTTAAAACATTAGTTTATCTCTTTAAAATGCACATCTTAACTTCATGCAAGGCTTTTATTCTGACGCTTTGTCTTTCTGTCTTTCCGTTGATGTTGAGTCAAGCGCTCCGGATTACCTCGTCTATGGTTATGTAAATAAACTTGCCTTGCCTCGACTTTGCATAATATTCTCACATTCTTACGCCTGCTTATTTTTGAACGTCACCTCTTCTTCACGACTGAACAAAGTGTTCAAAGACGAAGAGGAAAGTCAATCCAGCTCACTTCGCCTCGTCATGAGATTCACTCGCTGCAGACTGACGGAGCTTGTGTTTTTACCCCCTGAACTTTCTGCACGTGGTAATTTTAGTGTGTGTGCTCTAATTTCAGATGGGGGGCACAATGAGCGAGGAGCCACCGGTCTCCCCCAGCTGGCTGAGCCCCGATCCCACAGCGTGGGCCAGCGGGGCCCCGATGGACAACAGCACCAGCTTGGGGTCGTTCCCAGCGGAGGACTCCCCACTCCGGCCCAGCCAGCTGCCACTGCTGGTTAACCCCTGGGACATCGTGCTGTGCTCATCGGGGACCCTGATTGCCTGTGAGAACGCCTTGGTGGTGCTGGTGATCTGGCAGAACCCGACGCTCAGAGCCCCTATGTTCCTCCTGATCGGCAGCCTGGCTCTGGCTGACCTGCTGGCCGGCCTGGGCCTGGTCCTTCACTTCACCTGTGCCTACCTGCTCCGCTCGGACTCGGCCCAGCTGCTGACGGTGGGCCTGGTGGTGGCTTCCTTCTCGGCCTCCGTCTTCAGCCTGCTGGCCATCACCGTCGACCGCTACCTTTCGCTGTACTATGCCCTCACCTACAACTCGGAGCGGACGGCGGCCTTCACCTACACCATGCTGGTGCTGCTGTGGGGTCTCTCCCTGTGTCTCGGCCTGCTGCCGGTCACCGGGGTCAACTGCCTTGCCGAGGAGGTCACCTGCAGCGTGGTTCGACCTCTGACCAAGAACAACATCGCGGTCCTGTCCATCTCCTTCCTGCTGCTCTTTGGCCTCATGCTGCAGCTCTACGTCCAGATCTGCAAGATCGTGATGCGCCACGCCCACCAGATCGCCCTGCAGCACCACTTCCTGGCCGCCACGCCCCACTACGTCACCACCCGGAAGGGCGTGTCCACCCTGGCCATCATCCTGGGCACCTTCGCCGCCTGCTGGATGCCGTTCACTGTCTACTCCCTCATAGCCGACTACACCTACCCTCCGCTGTACACCTACGCCACGCTGGTGCCTGCCACTTACAACTCGATCATCAACCCGGTCATCTACGCCTTCAGGAACCAGGAGATCCAGAAGGCGCTGTGGCTGGTGTGCTGTGGCTGCGTGCCGACCAGCGTGGCGCACCGTGCTCGGACACCCAGCGACGTGTGACCTCGGAGACCCCGGGCGGGTCGAGAAGGGTCAGCTCTGCTCCTCTGCTGGAGCCGTCCGGCGTTACGAGGAGGGCAGCGGCGTAGGGATTGCGGGTGCAGCTCTGGTTGGAGACGCAGCAGCCCGCCGTGTCTCCCTGTCTTCCCAGCGCCAGGCCAAGAAGGTGGGCTGCATCCTGCCCACTCTGTGTGTATTGTTAATTTCTACAGGAAAGCGCATCCCCATGTTCCGGTGCGCGTAAACAACGCACGCCCTCTGACAGCTCTGTAGCTTTACTTGTTTTCATGATGCACAGACATGATCTCCCAGCTGATGAACAGCGGCTGAGCAACACTTGAAGCCCGTCTGGGGCAGCAGCAGCAGCAGCAGCAGCATCCCGGTTGTTGCCGCCGCCGCCGCCGCCGCTGCTGCACTCTGGACGTGCGTCGAAAGCTGAGCAGACCCAGAGAGCTAAAAATAGACCCGATGCTCTCTGATCCGCTCCACAGACGCCGGGGAAGAAATCTAGCCTCTTTTTCTCCTCGCCTCGCCCATTTCTTGCCCCTCCTCCTCCTCCCTGCTTTCTCTCCCCTCTCTTCTGGCTGTCGATTGCGCATGAATGCGCAACAACAAGAAAGGCTCCAAACAGACCCGCCCTAGAAGTACCTGCCCTTTGTATTTTTATTAGTTTATATATACCAAATCAAAAAGAAAGCTTATATTTAACTTTTTTTTTTTAAATCTAAAGGCATCTCAGGATCTAATTGGAGATCCAATTCACCAAAGTTTTCCAGAATAGCTACATTTCTTGTGATTGGATCAGAAAGCTACCGGAACCATTAGATTTAAAGCAAAACCACACCAGATTTTTCTTTAAAATCAATCAAACTCACTTTAGATATATTTTCTAATCTATAAAACATTTTATTCCGGGTTGTATCCGTTTCCACCTAAAATGAAATCCTGTAAAAAGGAAGCTTCCGCACCAACATGCCTCTTGTGACATCACAAAAGGTGTAAGGAGTCTGTCCAGAGTTCTTCTGACAAAACCCGTTTGTATTACTGTTTCATTTCCCCCCTCTACGTTCATCATTTCGATCAAATTCTTCAATCAACATAGGGTTGAACTTCTTGCTCGAATTCAGATCAGAATCAGTGTTCAAAGTCGTCCATCGTAATCCTTGCTAATTCCGTTTAGCTCGGTTCTTGTGCCTCTTGTGATGTCACCAACCCAAATATAAAGATGTATTTTTTTCCTGTCAGCGACCTTTTTTAAAAAAAAAAAAAAAAAAAAAAAAAAAAGAAACAACTTTGTATTTTGTGAATCCATGTTTTGCTACCCAGCTGTGTTCTTCTTGTCGGGGTGCATCTGTTTGTGAGAACAAAAACAACACTGGACAGCATCTTTAAACTAACGGGATTAGCTGTAATTAGCATGCAACTAGCACAGTCCAGTGACATGAGGTGGGCCGCGCGTAGCCACTGCAGGCTATGTGCCGTGGCCGCCTGACTTCATCGTGACCCAAATAATTTTGTCTATGTACAAAGTACCACCGTGTACCTCACATGTGCTGCATTATAAGAGCTAAAACTGTCGCACCAAGGTCATGGGAGCTGTTATTTGTTTTTTTTTTTTAAAGTTGCTTTTTGCTTTTAGCATTACGATACCTTGCGAAAGTTGTCACACTTTTAAACTTTTTTCACGTTGTATCACGTTACAACTAGACTTAAATGTGTTTCATTGGTATTTTATGGAAAAAAGAAAAAAAAAAAAAACAGAGCGTAATAGAGAACAGGAAGAAAATCTGCATAAAAATCTTGTGTGTTGCAAGTGCTTTGCAGAAAACCTCCAGCTGTGGGTGTTCAGGGGAATGTTTGGGGTTGTTGCTGCTGGAAGGTGAACCTCTGCTGGAGTCTCGAGTTTTCTGCAGCCTGCCAGAGGTTTTACTTCCAGGGCTCGTTTGGCTCCATCCACGTTCCCATCCAGCTCTGACCAGATTCTCCGTGCCTGACGAAGCGTCTCCTCAGCATGATGCTGCCACCAGCTTGTTTTTAGTGCTTTCGCGGTGTGTTCAGGGTAACGTGCGGCGCTAACGTAGCGCTCTGCACGTAGACCAAAAAGTTGAATTCTTGTCTCATCTGATCTGCTTTCTTTTCCTAGCTGAGGAATAAAATAAATAAATAAATTAAAAAACACCCCCATGGCATAATGCTGCCACCACCATGCTTCATGGTGTCGATGAGGTGTTTTGCCACCACAGCCATGTGAATGCAAAAAGCAGCTGATCAAACTGAATTTTATTTAGGCCTGTGCACAAATAGGAATCGCAGTTTTACTTGTTGGAATTAAAAACGAAAAACATGTAGCACTTTTTTCCACCTTACATTTATTTTTGCGTTAATTTATCTAATAAAATCCCAGTGAAATACGCCACACTTTGTGCTTGTAACGTGGTAGAATTAGAAAAGCTTCCAGAGGTCAGAGAACCTTTGTGAGTCCCATCACTTCCGTGCTGCTCTGAGTTACTGTTTCCAATCATCTGTTGGTTCTACTGTTACTCCAGATCTCGTCAGCAATAACTAGCCTGAACGGTAGTTATTTGTTTTTTTTAGACACGAAGCAATACTCAGACAGCAATAACATCCGCGCTCCGTGAAGCACCATAACGTTTCCGGAAAAGTGAAAGACATGACAGAGAAAGAGTCGGGGTTAATCACTCCCAACGGGGGTTGAGGCGAGACCGAGCTACTCGTTCATCCAGGTGACAACACTGCCTCGTTTTATCCACAAACCCCGGAACGGGGTTCTGATCATTTGTCACGTCAGGCGGGAGAGGCAGAGTTGTGAAGTTCTTCTTCTCGCCGTTTGCCTCTTCCTTTCCCGAGCGCATAAGGTTTCACTAGGCGTTGTCGGCTTAAATAACAAAAAAGGGATTTTTTTATTTTATTTTATTCTTTTATGTGATCGTGCATCTGCTCTGAGTCGCATGGCACTCTGGGTGTGTGTGTGTGTGTGTGTGTGTGTGTGTGTGCGCGCGCGCGCTACGATGTGTCTCATTTGTCGTCGACACCCCTGACCTTAGAGGATTTACACTGTCAGTCTTCCTGTCGGTTCGGAGGAAAGTGGCCTCGTTCCGTGTTTCTTGGCGGGAAGTGGGGACCAGGAAGTTTTGGCGCCCCCAGCACTTAAAGCCAAAGGGAAAAGTGACTCTGAATGAACTGCGACCCCAATCCTGCTGGGGTTTCTGTCGTCACACTCCAGCTCAAATCAACTCTGGCTGAGGCAGGTGTCTGTTAAGTGACCTCTGAATGATCCTACGAGCTAAAAACGGCTACTTCCAAAAACAAAGATGAGTTTGTTGTTTTTTTATTATTATTTGTTTGGTTTTTACGTTTGATTCATTGAGCCTTTTGACCGACATTCCAGGAGCTTCAAAGTCTTCAGGTTTGCTTCGAAGCAGGAGAGAAATATTTTTTTTATTAGGACGGGGAGGTCAGCTTGGAAAATGAAAATCAACGTTTCGAATCATGGAAAAAGTAGCCCGTGTGAGGGAATGTGTGCAGAGAGAGGCTCGAACCGGTAGACCCTCAGTGTCGGGCAGAAGTGTTCACACCGCTTTTCCGGTTCCACTTTTTTGTTTCATTGCAACCACAGAGTTCAAAATGTTTTCTCGTTTTATGTTTCCGCAATTAACCGTCTAAGAAATGTCCACCTGCGTTCAGAGCCACTTTTTGCTGCAGTTAGAAATCTTCATGGCCTAAAAAGTAGAGTATTTTACAATGTAAACATATTAAGCTAAATTTTAATAATAAAAAAAAAGTCAGTTTCCTATGAAATTCTTATTATTAAAGCCAAAAACATATTTAATAGAGAATTGATATTTTATGTTGCAAATATCTTTATTTTTGAAAAGATTTTACATTTATCTGCATTGTGTTTGAAAGGCCTTGCTTCATTAAAAAAAAAAAAAAAGATCCTTTTCTACATCAACCGCTTGTGCTGGAAGCCATGTTGTAGTCCAGGGCCAAACAAAATAATTCTGAGGGCCACAAATGGTCCACAGTCTGCAGTTTGGACACCATTGACCTAAACTCTTCCAATGTAACTACCAGGTTATCGCCCTTTATATCAACTCTGATTAGCTAACCGGCTTCGGTTGTGGAAAAGCATCCCCGTAGCATGATGCTACCGCCACCATGTTTCACAATGTTGGTGTCTTTAGACTGGGTTGATTTTCAATTTCGTTTAAATCTCAGGTAAAGAAAATGACATACATACAAACTGCTGCATACAACAAAACACTGTTGAGATATTTAGAAAATAATTTCCCTCCCACTTCACAACGCCTTGTAAAAATCCTGATGAGATACCAAACTGAAGTCTGTGGTTGGCAACATGAATGTGGAAAAAGTTCAAGAGGTATGAATGTTTTTGCAAGGCACTGCAGGTCATAAACCTCTACTGTTTACCTTTTGGAGAATAGTCTATTTTGCTACGGTCACTCAGAGGTTGTATTTCCTTTTCCCTCCTTTCAGGTGTCTGACGTTGTACGACACAAGCGCGCTGTAAAGCCTTTCTCTGAATGTAGTATCTATTTGTTTCTGTAAATAGGGCCTGCTGAACAGGAGGGGTGGGGGAGCTTCTTACCACTGTGCATGGTGCTACCAAAGCTCATCAGTCTGATGATGATTGATGAAAATTGGGTTGCACCATCAATTTTTCTCTGGTAACGTTTGATTCATTTGCTCCCTTCAATATGCAGCAGATTTTATTTTATTTATTTATTTTTTTTAAAGGTTTGCCGACTGACGGGAAGGGCAAATGTTTGGGAACTGAATCGACACACAATCGGGGAATGTGAATCTCTTGTTGCAGCTGTACTGACAAGGTTTTCATTGCTGAGCATTTGAATAAGGGCTTTGTAACAAGGAAAGTTGACGAACTGCGAGGTTGGGTGTAATTATCTTTTTTTTTTAACACCTTGTTTATCTACTTAATGCATTTATTTTGTGATAATGCACAAAGATGTGAATAAAATTGTCTGTTTTTATATATATATATCAGTGACAACATGTTGGACCAGCAGGACGAGGCGTCTTTCTTTCTGATGGTTACTATTTTAGAGCTAAGTATCAAAACACTCAAGGGCCTGTGAATGTGTGTGTGAGCGTGAGAGTGTGTGTTGCTGTTTTTTTTTTTTTTGAATATGGAGATGAGGTTGAAGTCACAGTAACAGCATCTTGTGTAGACGTAATTTTGAATGTGAAATGCACTTTATTTTTTGGGGGGTGAAAATGGCACAACGAATAATTTATCTGCAAAACGAAACGTATTAATGATAATCAACCTGCACTAACCTAACTGAAATATTGTAAAAGACAACAAAAAAAAAAAAATGTTTATGTGAACGTGGCGTCTATTTTTCCAAGGTGTTAGATGTACTTTTTATTGCTTTGGTTAGTGCACTCCACTGAGAAATCTTGTTAATTTTGTATTAAAGACAAACATGTGCTGTGCATAAAACTCCTGCCTCCACTGATGTTTTTTTTTTTTGTTGTGTTTTTGTTCTAACCAGTGTTTATTTTCCATCCTCGTCATGGCTCACTGCCCTCCTTTTATGCGCTCTTCTGTTTCCTTGGCAACTCCCTTCATAGCAGCACTGTTGCGATGGCAACCGAAGTCCTGCAGCCAGGTGTGTGTTGCGTCTGCGACGAGAGCAGAGCATTGTAGAGATGTGACGGCTCAGCAGCGATTCTTCATTCATGAATTTATTTCTCTTTGGGTCAGAGGTTACAGAGTTACAAACTAGGCCCCAACAATCCCCCCCTTGCCCCCCGCCTCCCCCACATACACACACATTCACAGCAGGGAGCGACTGCAAACGCAGGTGGCTCATTTATAATAAGACATTTCACAAATAATCCTTCCACTGACAACTTTTTAACCACCAAACTTTGTCACATTACAGTAAAAAACTCTGATGTGTTTTTATTGTATTTTATGCAACAGGCCGACACAAAGTGGTGCATAACTGAGGTGAAACTAACGAGTTGTTCCACAAAAATTATGTTTTTAATTCATAAATAAATTCTAAAAATGTCGTTTTCACTTCTATGTTCACGACTTTGTGTTGGTCAGTTGCACAGAATTTTAATAAAATGCGTCAAAGTTTGTGGATGTAAGATGACAAAATCTGAAAAGCTTCAAAGGGTATAAATACTTCTGCAAGTCACTTTAAGGTGGGGTTCTGTGGAGTTGCTATCTGCGGTCAGTATCTTTAGCGCAGCAGAAATCTATTTAGGATCTCAGTTTTTCCAAACAGGTCGTTTAAATGGCCGCCACAAGTAAGATACCGATTACTAGTAACGATCCCACAGAACCCCATTTCAAACCAAAGCAGATCTGCCACCACTAAACTCTCCCTATACTTCCAGTTATATTTATCTACAATTTAAAGACTTACCTCAAGATCTATGGTATACATACACAGGTATTTCAGTAAAAACACTTTAAAAAAAGATAAGTACACAGGTTAAGTCAAGAGGAAGGTTTTCTAATAGCTCTAACAGTTTCAAGCTCCGACTATACAGGAAGTAATCACCTCCACATGGTGTGTTATAGTGTTATAATAGAGAAACATCTACTGGGGTGTATTCACAATGCTTCAAAGTAGTATAATGAAGCTCAGTGGTTAACAGATTAAAGAGTGGTCGATATTTAAAGTTCATGTACAGTATTTTTTGCATTTTCCAGTTTTACACCTTATAGCTTATATTGAGCCTACAGCATGTGATTGTGTTCAGGTGCAGCTTCTGTGTTTTACAGCGACAGGGTCTCACAGGGTCTCTGATGGTCTGCGGGTTTGTCGCAGTGGGTGTTCCTCAGGGTGAGCGTGTGATTAAACGTGTTTCAGTAGTTCTCCTATGTGTTTTTTTTTTTTTTTTTTTTTTAATGTGTTAATCTGACCAATCGTTCTCCTCCAGCTCCGAGTCGTCCTCCGAGTCGGAGTATTCGACGGCGATGCGGCGCGACAAGATGGTGGCCACGTCGTTCCCGACAGGCTCTCTCTTAGCCTGCTGCTCCTGTTGCTCCTGCACCTTCTTCAGCTGGATGCCTGCAGACAGAAAAGCACATTTAATTGCTTTTCGGGGATGAATTACGTTCCTTTTTTTTTTTTTAGTTCTACAATAAGAACAGCTCTAGAATAAACTCAATCTCCAATTACAATTTTCAAAATACTGCATAAAAGTTTTTAAACTATCCCAAATGTATTCCTTCTTCTCATCCAAGGAATCACAGTGTCTTGTAACCTTTCAAAACTGGCCTTTAAAAGGTTCACTTTTTACTCTGTCTTAATCTTTACGGCAGCTTTTTGTACTGAAAACGACACTGGTTGATCTTTTTAGTACTGATAATCCAAAAAAGATGTAAACTGAGGTTTGACATGGAAATGAAAGAAGTTTTTACTTATTAAAACCACTTTAAAATATTAGAAAAATGTTCCTCAATAAAAGACAAGGAGAACTAAATCTTCTCCTGCTTGAAGTCGAGTAAATCTTACCCATGCGTATAGCAGCCAGCAGGTCACTGCGAGCGTCGTTGACCGCCGCGTTCTCAGCCTTCGCCGCGGAAGACATCTTGTAGGACGTGGAGTGGGAGGCACCAGCTGGGACGGGTGGAGGCGGTGGCCCCGGGGGGCCGGGAGGAGGCGGAGCCACTTGAGCTCCAGATAAAGGTGGCGGAGGCGGAGCGTAGCCGCCGACGGAGATGACGGCCATGGGGCCGGGGGACATGGGGCCGCCGGGTGGTGAGGCGAAGGCCGTCTGTGCAGAAGGTATGACGGGTGCGGGGGGCGGCGGGGGAGGGCCGGTGTTGGCGTAGCCGTTCATACTGCAGAAGAAGATGGAGGGACGAGTTAGCAGAAACCATAGCAACTAGCAGCTATACACTAGGGGGCAGCAATAACACAGAGTTAGTCATTTCATGATAGAGCCTGGGCTGTTAAGTATTTTTGATACCAATTAAAAGGAGGCACTATTTTAACAAAGAAAAGCCATTTGGCAATAAGTTAAAGCTCAGAGCTGTGTGAAAGAAAAGAAGTGAGCCTTTGTTAGCCGGATCCTGTAAATTAAATCTGGAAAGTGTCCAGGGATTAGACAATTATGTCCCCTGTTTCTCATTTGTTCTGTCATTAAAATCTAATTGCTCAAGCAGAATAATGAAAGAAGGCGAGTCCGTCTCAGGTAATGAGATTTTGAAAAACGCACACGTTTAAAACATCAGAAGGTTTTCAAGATTAACCTCAGAGGAACGTCAATACAGCTACCGGAGACCAGCTGAAGGAAGAGATCAACGTGCTGCAGACTGAACCTTGACCTCATGGAAACACAGAGAGCGAAACATAAAGTGATGCTGGTAAGCCTCAGTTAGTTAAAGCTAAGCTGAGAAGAAGAAAGAAAGCTGAAAATTCCTCTTCCTAAACGTGACTCTGAATGCAACTGGACTATTGGATGCACTTCTATTATATTCATAATGTTTTAAATTTGTTTATTTTAAACGGGGCAGTGTTATGTAATTTCCAAGAATATCGTGCCATTTTATAGCACAACCAAGTAACTCTGTTGCCTTCTGTAGTAAAAATGCTGTATATAACCAACATAACTGTGAAGAAACTCAGAAATTTGATGCTTTGAAATTAGACCTCTGTCTCTTTAAAAAGCTCCTGTTTGTCCAACACTCTGACTTCAGCACGTCATCTCAACAATGCTCCTCCGTTATGCAGTTTACAGCAATACTTAGGAGTGCTGGACTGAGAAGTGGTTTGTATGAAATGGAAATAGGTGAAATTTTTATGCAACCCTGAATGGTTGCCTGGGCAGATTCAAGGAAATCTCAAACATACATGAAATAATCAAGGCAACAATCCAAGTTTTTGATAAGAAAATAATATATTGCATAAAATTATCATTTTTGATACAGCCCTTTTAATAAATAAATATAATTAATATTATTCTGGATTTTTAAAGTCACGATTTAAAACCTTTAAAACTGGCAGAAAGCGTTTTTACAGTCCTCCTGTTTCAACGATGCAGGTGGTTTATGTTTATGTAAGTTGGTATTACCGTCTTCTTGCTACTCGTAGATAAAGGTCAGATCTTTGCCGTAAATAGCAAATAACTATCCTGTTATTACCAGATTCTCCTCCAGAGCTAGCTTGGCTTTCTCAGCTGCTTCTCTAAATGTTCTCCTTGTCCAGTTGGTGAGTTTAGGTGGAGACCTGCAATGTTGGCAGCTTTCTCCAATCTAACCCCTGCTTTAAACTTTATTTA
Organism: Poecilia latipinna; assembly: GCF_001443285.1. Taxonomy (NCBI): domain Eukaryota; kingdom Metazoa; phylum Chordata; class Actinopteri; order Cyprinodontiformes; family Poeciliidae; genus Poecilia; species Poecilia latipinna. Next base: position 81,849 of record NW_015114913.1, read on the forward strand.
CCTGTAGTCCATTGGTGGCAGAGACATAGAGCCACCGTTCATGGCCTCAGCTGGTGGAGGAGGCAGAGGGGCTTGGTGGTGGTGCGGGCGGCCCAGCGTCCCGCCCTGGTAGGCCATCATGGTCCTGCCTCTGCTGTCTTGCTCGCCTCCCCCCCGGGGGGCGTGTCCTGCGGCCATTTGGGCGGCCAGGATGCTGGGCGGGGGGCCGGAGTAGGTGTGGGCGTGTCCGGCGTGGTTCATGCTGTTGGGGTAGTGATGCTGATCCACACTGTGACCCCTGAGAGAAATAATACAGTCAGTGATAGGAATAAGAATAGTTTTTTTTTTTTTTTAAATAAACAAAAATCCAGTTTTTGTTCCGTAAGTACCTGTTTTCTGGCGACATAGATCCTTCAGAGGAGGCGGCTCTGTCTCTGTGAATTGTGTGCCGGTGGTCTGGCCTCAGCTCCTTGTCCAGAGCCATCATGTTCCACTCCTGCCGACGGTTCCTCGCTTTGCGGACCTTCTTGACCTCCCTCTGCAGAGTCCCATCCACACAGCGCCTCTGCTCCTGCAGCAAAGCGTAAGAAAAATGCGATATAACCTCAAACTCGACTTGGAAATAAAATGTTCTCCAAAAGCTGTGGTTGTAGCACTTCTTTTCTTGTGTGCGTTTTTAATTAAACCAAAATCCATTGAAACGACTTTGTTTTACTCCTCATAATATCGGAGAAAGTTGTGGTTGGAAAGCAATTAAAATCTCATAAGCAGATCGCAGACAAGCACTGTGGGAAATCAAAGCCGAGCACTGAGAAGATCCCAGCCGGTTTCATTACCTTCTGCTTCCTCTTCTCTTTCCTTTTGTCCTCCGTGTCCTGCAGCATCTTTTCTTTCCACAAGTCAAAAAAGTAGGAGGGGTCCGTGTAAAATTTAAGGGCTTCCTTGTGATCGTCTCTAAATAATAATAATAATTTAAAAAAAAACAAATACGGAGGTTATGAAATACAGACCTCTCCATGGATACAGTTCAGGTTTATGTCCACTCACCATCAACAGGAATGAAATTTTATTTTTTGTCTAGTAAAGAAACAATTTAGGTTCCAGTGTTACCTGTTGTAAAAATTAACATCAACTTAAGCTTCAAATTAATTATTAAAAGTTAAATATTTGTATACATCCCCACTAACATTTGGCACAATTCACTTTTCACTGCCATCAACAAGATCCTAGTAATATTTAGGTTGGATAATTGACCACTCTGCAGAGTTTTTATGGATATGTCACACTAGTATCAACTTTATACAACATCTTCTTAATAGCAATTGCAGCTGTTCACTAAAAGGTTGATTTTACATGAAGCTAATGCTAAGAAATGTGGTAGATTTCAGTACAAACAGCCAGCAGAACGTCAGAGTTCAACGTGGAGAAGGCGGACCTGTAAGGCGTGAGGATGGTGAGCGGTGGCGGCTTGTCGCTCAGGTTGTACATCTCTTTAACCGGGTTGGGAACGCTGCTCTTGGACACCACCTGCTGGTCTTGAGTGGTGGAGCTCTTAAAGGCCTTCCTCATGTTGATATCTTGCAGAGAAACTGAGAGAACAAAAACGGAGAAATGGTTCCGCTGCTATTAAAAGAAAAAGGGCTTTCAGTGATTAGAAATCATGAAAAACACACACACACACACACACGAGACTGACATCACTTTGGTGACAGATGGCGGCTTGCTGCGCTACCCTTCTACCCACCTTCCTCCACTGTGGAGTCCAGCTGTGTGACTTTGACGGCGAGCCGGTCGATGCGGTCCTGCAGAGAGTTGGCGCGCAGGTAGAAATTGTTGGCCTCGTTAAACAGTTCGCCAAATATGTCCTCTGCATGTTTACCTGGAGAAAAGAGGGGAGGGGGAAAAAAAACAAAACAAAAAAGTGATGGGAAACCGAAGGAGGAGGACGGAGACTTTAATCTTCATTCCAAGCCGAGCGGATCCCCACAGGGCCTGAGGTCCGATCGATACAAAGATAATGTGATACAGAGCATAACGAGAGTCGAAGGATCAGTGCTGGGAACTGTAACTCATTCGACTCCATAAAGAAATTACCTCATGAATAATTTAACACCAGTCAAATATAAATCATCCGAATCGATCTCTGTAGATATTAATGTGCAGTAAGTGACCAAAAACAGCTGCATTCGTTTACGCCGCCACCAACTTTCTACACTTCTTAAAGGAGACAGACGACTAATTTTGAAATAAAAGCTCTTAATATTCGCAGAAGGAAGGACTATTGGGACACGATCATCAAAATCTTTCCTACATTTTGTGTTTTGGGGTTTTGTGTCTACCAGCTTTATTCATACACACACTAACATACACTCTTACTCAATGGGTTTGTGGGGCCGTGGCACCTCCTTCCCTCCCTTGGGGGCGCCACTGAACACATGACTTGTGAAAGACCTCATTTAGGTACATAAAAGAAGACCAAATGCTATTTTGACTTTTTTTTTTATTTAATTTTATTTAATTTTATTTTGCATCACTTTTCTTCCACTTCTCAATCACAAACAACTTTGTGTGGCTCCTCATTAAATACCCCTGAAGTACATTAGAGTTTGTACTTCACAACCATGGAAAGCGTTGAGTTCAAATTAATTGACATATTTATGAGGCGAGGCAGATTTACAGAGGTAAAAAAAAAAACCAAAAAAACCCAACTTTATCATCTGATTAAAGCTTCTGAAAGAGAATGAGAACATTTTTTAAGCTAAGCAATAGTTCCTTCATGCGATTCATGTGGAGAAAAAGTAGGAAAAACTCTTATCCTAAAATTGGAAATTGTTGCTCACTGCAACTCTGACGGAAATCAAACAGGGGAAGTTTCATTATAGTTTCAATGACTATTTCGGTGCAGAACATTACGTCCAAACGTCCTATAGAGAACACAGGGCTATTTCTGTCAGGCCTGCTGACAGGATGGGCTGCAGGAAAAACATTTAGAGGAAGGAAGAATCCCGAATCCATCATGCTGAGCCCGTCAGCCCCGGCCTCTCTTTATGGCCCGGCCATGCACACAAAAACATCCACGGCGTACCGAGTATGTAGATTTCCTCTGTCGGACCCTTGAAAGCATTTATATTTAACCCACACAGCTGTTGCCGAGAGGCCGACTCCCTCGGCAGGAACTTGACACAATAAGACGCGGACAGAATCGATACGGAGGGGCCGAAAAAGCAGAGAGGATAGATGTTTTAATTTATCCCACAACAAACTTTCAGCACAGTTCATGCGGGAGTCAGAAAATGAACGCAGCGAAGTGCCAAATAAAAACACATTAACGGTGTGTTGATGTGTGCGGGAAGAGAAAGCGGATGGAAGATGGATGGCGCTGTAAAAACTCCATTTTGCAGTGGGCCACGATATCGACAAGACCAGCGCGTAAACAGCTTTCATCCAAACACACACTCCGACACACAGACACACACAAACCCAGAGTAGCAGCTCGGTCACATGCCCGCCACTGGACGGATAAGGTCCTTTTGCGGCGCTGTCTGAAATGATTACATTTCAGCGCTCTGTGTCCCAGTGTGAGGCTGGCGTAAGCCTGCAGCGAGCCCTGTGACCCTCTCCATCGCTGTAACCATGACGACATACAAATCAATCACAGCTTTAGGATTAATGACGAAGCCGGCGCAAAGAGGATCCGCAGAGTATAAACATGATCGTGCTAAGCTTAATGAGGGGGGGGGACCCCAAAGGTGCTGCTGTAGTTTCAATCTGTTTTTCTCTTTTAATTTATTCAGATATTAATATTTTAAGCAGCAGTTTGTTTAATTGAAAGTCGCCTGCAATTAGTTGGAAGAAGATGCTTTGGTTAGACGAGACCACAACTCAACAAAGAGGGCAGTACACCACCCGAATCACACCGTTCCAACGTGGCGATTGCAGCACCGTCATGTGGGATTACTTTTCTTTAGCTCGACCGTGGAAACCGGAGGCAAAAAACGCGAAGAAGGGGTGTGAATACTTTGCGTCAGTAAGTGTGTGTGTCTCTTACTCAGGCTGCTGAGCTGGCGGATGATGGCAGACAAGGTGTTGTTCATCACGCACTCCAACTCGCTGCCGATGCCGTCCGGCAGCGCCCCCCGGCAGAGGTGGCGCGGCTCGATGTTTCTCTTCACCAGCGGCATGGCGAGGCCTCAGACTGGAGGGAGGAGCACACACACACACACACACACACACACACACACGCACAGATCAGACACAGATGTAGACAGTCAGCATCTAATCTGCTGAGGCGTTAATGAGCAAAGCATTGATCAAACTCCTAATTACTTCAGTGATCAATGCCGAAGTTTATACATCGGAACGCAGCCTGATTTCCCAAGAGTGACATTTAATTGCTTAGTGTGGGAACATGTCAGTTTCTTGTCACGAACTGAAACTGATGAGGAGCAACAAAACTTCTTCTAAAAAAACTCTGGAAACATGAAGTACAGTATATGATGTAAAACATAATAATAATTTAATTACCTTTTTAAAAACATCTTTTTGTCTTTTTGCCTAAAATGCAAAAAGACAGCGTTCCTTTAGTGAACACTTGATCATTTGTAACAAAGGATGCTTCTGCAGCTAGAAAATACTTCTACTATCAACATGTGAAAAACTCAGCCCTTTCTTAAGGAGTTTAAACCAGGTGAAGCTAAAACTTTGTAACCAGAGGAGTTCTGTGTAGTATATCTTTATAAACAAAGTGGGGTTTTCTTCTTAAATGCAAAATTTATACATTTCTTGCACAGGTTTGGCTCTGACTGTGTTGTTCTTTCAGCAAATGGCCTTTTGTAGAGTCTGTATACTCCAAATAGCAATAATCATCAACTAATCTAGTGACAAGACATACTGACAATGGAAATGGCAGCAACATGCATTGAGGATGTTTTTCTTCATCCAGAGTAAATCCTTACGTTAAAATGACCCAGTTAAAGTCCAGCCCTACATCCAAGAGAAAATCTGTGGAAGGACTTGAAAGCTGATGTTCACAGACGCTCTCCTTCTAATCTGTCCGAGTTTGAGCTTTCTACCAAAGAAGAATGGGGCGGGGGGGAGAAAAAAAATTCTGATTCCAGATGTGGGATGTTGGTAGAGATTTCCAGCTGCTACTGCAGAGAAACGTGGTTCGCATTTGCACAGGTTTTGTGAATGTGCAAACTGACAAAACCTGGTTCACGTTTGACGTTAGATACAGAAACGTGGTTCACATCTGATGTTAGATTTTTATTTAGTTTGATGAAAATGGTGTAAAGTTTTCCTTTAAGTTGGTATATCCCTTAAAATCACTACCCCAGATCGCATCCAGGTGTGTAGCTGTAATTTGGTAAAATGTGAAAAAGTGTAAGAATATTTTTGCAAAGCGCTGTATGTTCTGTAAAAACAATTTGCGTGTGTGTGAGTGAGTTGTTGATCGGGAGATTGTGAACGACGACCAAAGCCAGGAGACTCCTGGCGACTGGAGGAAAGATTAAAGCATTAGTGATGGGAAGATACAACATGCCAGCTAATCCCAGGCTAGCCTGTCACCGGCCCAGCTGGAAAACTGTCACAGCCAGAGATTCTGCTTAGCATAAAAAATCAAAATTAAAAAAAAAACTTTAATACACCCAGAGGCAAAGCGTTCTTTTCTTTGGCTTTCTGCAGACGATAAACTGTGCTTTGCTCCCATCCCCTGCAAATCTGAACACGACTGCCTCATCTAGCGCTCAGTCGCTGCAGGATCTCACACTCTTACTCTCTGAGCATCAGAGAGCAGTCGTCTTATCAGCCCCTCTGCCTGCTTCCTGTTTTTGCTGCTCGAGTTTTCTTCCTGTTTCCTGGTCCTTCTCTGGTGTCACAGCAAACCTTCCCGTCTCAGCTCAACGCTCAACAGAACAATACAGTCGCAGCTGGAGAAGCAACCAGAAGGAGAGTTTCTTTTTTTTTTTTTTTTTCCAAACAAATATTCCCGAAATGATTCAGGCTCAGTTATGGTTCCAGAGTGTTTTTACTGCACAGCTTTTCTTAAAAGGGAGAAAAGCAGGTTGCATCGACACAGGAGACCTGGCAGCCCTACAGAGGGCTAATAATAGCGGACTGGCTCATGAAACATAGACAACAACACAGAATAAAAACATGAATAAAGTGGAATTCTTGGCAACACATTGAAACGTACAGTACTGGTCCTCCAAACAGACTACTATGAAACTCCCAAAGCCTTAGAAATGGCTTCATAAACGTTTCTGGCCTAAAACAGATCTGCCCAAATGTATTCAAACCTCCAACTGATTTAGATTTAAAAATAGTTTTATTCCACCAAGATGCTTGTAGAAAATGAAAGAGGTGAAAGATAATAAAACAACATAAAGTAGAATCTATTTTGAGAAATAAAACTTAGGTGTTCTTTTTTTTTTTTTATTAAATGCTGAAAAGTATTCACACTATTCTCAGTAATTAATGGCGGTTCTCACTGGTGATTTCTCTGTGTTGATCCTCTCCAGGTCTTTGAGGTAGGTGGGCCGCCTTTCCATCACCCTAATCTTTAGCTTCCTCCGTAGATTTTCCGGCAGATTCAAGTCAGAACTCGTTGATAGTAATAATTACTCTCCGTTAGGAAGAAACATTTTGGTAAAATTGAAAGATTACTTTGAACCATGAGTCTGTCGGCGTTTGAATGACTTTAGGCTTAAAATTCAATGTAAATGCCATTGATTCTCAACTTTTCTCTACTTTCCTAAGATCAGGACATGATGTGTTGCCTTTAGCCCACTTCTTGTTACGAGAAAGGTTTTATTAAAAGGATTTCTCAACTCTACAGGTATGGCAGTAGTCAGGTTTGGGTAAGCTTTCCCAAAAACGTGCTCCATTGTCATCACTCATCTTCTCTCTGTTTAATGTTAAAATTCATTTGATAATCTGAAACATGCAACAACAAAAAAAACAACAACAAAAAAAAAAACCAGAGTAAAACCTGTAAACGGGTCAAATCTGCTGATGTTTAACATGAAGAAACTCAATTTCTCAAAAGGAAACCGCAGTAATTATCTGTTCAGCTATCAGTCACCCAGAATGATTTCTTCCCACAGACTCCTAACTAGATCCGGCAGCATCATGCCAACAAGCTAAAACAAAGTGTAAAATTACACCCATAATGGGCTGCCACAAAGAATGACTAATCCAGCCAACAAGATGCCTGAAGTGTCCCAAAACCGCGGCTTTCAGCTTTCTGCATGAACACTTTGGAAACACTGCGCTTTCTGTTGGAAAGGAGGTGATGCAAATTAGAAGATTGCATGTTTTTGCTCACACTGTCTGGCTTGCATGACAATCACACTGATGAGGCGAAATAATGAGCAACCAGAGGGTTGTGGGGGGGGGGGGGGGGGGCCTTGTTTTGCTTGTGAGACATGAGGGGAAAAGAGGAGGGCGCTCTAAACGAGACGCAAAGTGGGACGAGAGCGTGACAGATGAGGTACAGTAAATGAGTCGGTGTGTGTGAGAACGAGTGTGTTTTAAGGGTGAGTGGGAAAGAGACAGCAGAGCATATCTATATATGTGTGTGTTTCTGTGTTTGTGTGACGGAGAAAGGCTGGATTGAGTGGGGGGGGGGATGGGTCTCGAGAGGGACCTCAGGGAAGCCACTGAAAGGTTCCCGGGACAATAGAGCTCCGTTCACACGGCAACAGCACTAGCTCTCCCATGAATCCCCCTCCCCTCCACCTTCCTCCTCCTCCTCCTCCTCCTCCTCGTCTTCCTCCGCAACCTTCTCTAAGCCCCCCTCTACTGAAAGCAAAAGCAAGCAAGCTCTCCTTTTTCTAAAGGCTGAACAGATAGATCGACAGATATCCTCACTTCTGTGTTCACAGCGCCTAACGCTTCCTCAGGGTCACGTGTTTGGATGCTTTAATTGCTCCAACACAACATGCACACTCAGCCCTTCTCCAAAACATCACACCAGGTAGCCTCTCAAATGTCCCATTGGCGAGCCCAAAAAACCCCAGCCTGGCTGCATCCGGGAGCGAAACCCGGCTCCCCTGCGGCCGCCGGGCCTTACTACTACAGACCTGAGAGCTCCATTAAGTTCTGAAAGGCGGGTCATTACCAATTTATGCTCTACGTCCAGCTTCTGGTGTCGGAGGCTGTTTTGCTTGTTCTGATGTTATAAATAATGCATCCTGGATTACGTCAGATCTCACTGCCCCAAATACGACGTCTAGAAACAAAACGGGAACCAGGAACGTCGGCTGGTTCTAATAATATTCGGGGATAAACGTAGTGGAATATGGGAAAAGCTCCTTTAAATATAGAATCCTGCCGGGGTGAAAAGAGGACTCAGGTTATATGCCGTGGTTCTTACATTTAAAAATAGGTCAAAATCGGACATCAAAGTGAAGCGGGTGATGTGACAGAGCTGGTAGTTACACGATTATCACCATTCACACATTATTGTGTCAGTCAAATTTCACCAGATATACCAGAAATGTTGATACTAATATCTACTTCAACCTCTTTAACAAAGTTTGTACTTTACTTAAAAAATTTGCTCTATTACACGAAAACCGATATTTTATATATTGTATATAAACATATAAAGGGAATGCTTTTCCAACAACATGACTGCAAAAAAAATTATTTATCAACTATGATACAAAAAAAAAGATGGGTTTTGTTAAAATAGTCAAATGAACAATCAGCTTTAAAAATATATATAAAAAAATTCAAACAACAGTTTCTTGCATCAGGCTTCAACAAGTTTTTTTTCCGTTTTTTTTTTTTTTTTTATCGTCAAACTAAATTCTACTGATTGGTATGTTGGGAGATCTTAATTTTGAGGAGAGCTACAGTTTTAAGACAGTATAAATTTCATTCTCAGACTGGCTGTCAGCCTCAGCCTGCAGGAGCAGCTAATCTTTATTTATACCAAAATGCACGCATGCATGCATGTGACTAATCAATTTATTATTTCTCACTGTTTAATGTCAACCATGCAAATAGCACCGAACATGTTGCTGCGATGATTGAAAGCACAACTGTGGAGAAAATGTTAAAACAGTCGAGCAACAACTACCATATCCTAAGCAGTTTTCCTTTTCTTTTTTTTTCTTTTTTTTTTTTTTTTTAAATCTTTAGTTACATTTAAATCAGACATTTATTGACATACTGGGAAAAGAATGTAGTGGGTAATCCAGCAAAATAGCCATATTTACCTTTTATCTCCCTAATGATCTAGGCGTTTTAGGACGCTTTTTTAGTGTAATGCATGCTCTACGTCCAGCTTCTCGTACAATTGAGAGGTTCCGTTTTTGGAACTTGTTTCACATGGAGCGTTATCTGTGTCGGACCACTGACTGACACAACCTACTGTAGGGCAATGTGATAAGGAAGGAAAATATCCGATTGCGATCTTAACGTTAAATGTTGTATTGGTGATATCTGCAGTTGTTAACCCAGATTTTCCACACTCTTCTTTTTCTTCTCTGGCATCATGCTGCTGCTAACGCTTTAGCATCGTGGCTGCTGCTGCTGTCTCTATCTTAACTCAAGGAGGCCAAAAAGAGCAAAGGAAGTCGATTCAATAGGGATGCATCAATAAGAAAATTTGGGACGATATCGGTATTTCTGTTGCATCGATATTTTATATGTTGTATACGATTTCCTATCCTTTTGACACTGGGAAAAAGTGACCACGCCGTCGACATTGATTTTCTTCTTCACTATCACACATATCGAATACCACATGGCCAACCTCCTCCCCTCCCAAAAACACATAAACAAATGACAACAAGATGGAAATAAACATCGTTATTAACACCAGTTTACTTATGGGACCAAATGGATATGTTAAAAAATGACTAACATCGACTGATACTGATTTTAACACAGCTATATCATCCCTGCTCTTCAATTTACTAAACGTGTTAGTGGTACACAGCGCTTGAATCCGATGTGGTCAGATTAGCCAACCAAATACAAGTCACCTAAATGCAGCTCAAATGTGGTTGGGGTTGATTAAATATTAAAATATATATTTTGAAAAAGTAACACTGGTGTATAGGTTTAACGTACAGTGTTACCCCATTAAGATTTTTGTGATTGAGAAAGGCAGAAATCAGCTAACTAGCTAACTGTAACCATTTAGGATTGCTCCGATTCCTACCGACAGATATGACACTGACTGCTAAAAACAACCCTCACAAACTCCACTTAATATTTTTTTAAAAAGTATCTTGGTTGTCAGTAAATATATCAACTTTGTTTGGATCAAACATATCAAAATAAAAATGAATATTATGAAGGTACAAATCCATGTGCTATGATCACTTTAGAATAAAGTCACTTACATTTTGCTATCTAGTTTTGTTTTAAATTGTTGTGCAACCACTTGAAAACCGCGGTATTTTTTTACATAAACGTATACTGTAAGTTATTACTTGACTAATCAAAATGTTGTTGATGCAAATCCAATTTCGGTACTTTTTTACTGAAATACTTTGGCATTTCTATCCTTACATTTCCAATTTAGTCACTTCCTTGCTACTTTTTTCTTTCTTCAATTTATTATTTAGATGTCTAAATTTCACGTTTAAGCACTCTCTTCCGTTTCCCTCCCCTCAGGCTGACAAAAGCATGCACACACATACACAGAGGCGTAAACTGATGGCAACCGCGATCAATCACTGTTCCGCACCGTCGCTTTTCGTTACCAATGGACTGACCCACATCTGTTCATCTCTTGCTCCCCAATTTTCTACTATTTATAATCAAAATTCAACCTGGCGTCTTCGATTGGGTTCTCTAACAAGCACGAATTATTATTTTTGGTTAAATAGCTTCAAAGTAACCTGGTAGCAGGGATAATATTCAATGTTTCGGGGTCGTGTATTATATTCTCCTCCGCCGGGGTCCGCTCCGACTGACCACTTTGCTTAGCTAGCTTATGTCCAGTCTTCGACTATTTAGTTTGGTCAAATTAGACCAGAGTATGCAGAAATATCTACATAAATGTCATTATTATAATAAATGGTGTCACTGTTGATTGTAAAAAGCATCATAAGGCCCTCACCAGAACTTGAAATATTAGAAGAAATCACTCCGTCCGCATGTCCCGTTAGTTACTCCTACTAGCTCTGCCATCCTGTGTCCCCCAACCCGTCTGGCCACTCTGGGGAAAATCCTTTGAGGATGAAGACACGCCCACTATCCAATCCAACCAATCATATTTCAGAGCAGAGGATTTATCACATAACGGACGTACCAATTAGCCAATGGGATCTCTGTAAGAGAATGACTGACAGGGAACCTCCCCAGTTCTAAAGCAATGCTGAGAATGAAAGAGGCGGGGCCACAGTTGGGCGTTGCTCAAGGGATTTTTCCCCATTCAACTAGCATGTCTACATCATAGGTGCTATAAATGACAATATTTACAATCTTATCTCTACTTCATTTGGAGACTTTCTAAAATGGCGTATAGTAGCCTCAGAGATTTTGATTGTGCTTCTAAGTTAATACAAAGCACTGATACAATGAGTAAGCTGGGCATTATATTACAAAAATAGCTGGGCCAGCATCCTTCAGAAAAAGGTTCAACAGAACCTGATCCAGATTTATGGTCTAGTGTTTCAGGTGTGTGCTTAGGCGAAAATAGTCAGCGAAATATGTCTGCAACAGAAAAGAAAAAAAAGACATGTAAGCAAAGGAAACATATTGCATTATTGCACAATAAAGGAAGAAAAATCAATGTATTTTGAAATGCTTTAATGCTTTCCAGAAGTGTCCGAGTTGCTCCTATTTTTACTGGTCAAATAATAAAACAAATCCAAGATAGCAATGTCAAACTTAATAAGTAGCTGATATTTTGAGAAGCTACCCTTTTTCCACCTCCTCCCCATCTTGCTTGGTGTCCAATATCTTCTGCTTAAATAAATGCAATTGACTTGTTATTTTTAAGCACATTTTTTGACCCGTGTGACCAGTCAGAGTGAGTTATGGGGCAGATTCTTGTTTGAGATTGCATGGTCAGGTAGGTAAGAGCTTTTTGGAGCAAGATAAATTGCAGTGTGCATCCTTTGTGAATAATATGTTCTAGTGCATCTTGCCGGAGTCCTAAAGCCTTAGAAAAAACACAAATGCCAGGTAATTTTTTTTTAAACCAACTTCAATTTCTTTGGATCAATGAGTACCGTATTCTTCTTCATGTTGTAAGGATAAAGTTGTTGAAATTTTTTTAATCACGGTTAGGTTATAATATCCCAAGCTTTAAATTCAGAATCTGAAAATGGAAACAGTACTTTAAGCAAATCTACAAGACTTGGCTGTCTTGTAGACATCAATCAGAGAGGCAGACAAGAGGTCAAAGGTAACTCTGGAGAAGCTGCAGAGACACTGTTGACAGGACAACTATTATTTACGATGTCCACATCTTTGGCCTTTATGTAAAAGTGACAGCAGGGAAGTTCTGTTTAAGGCTTTGCCTCAAAGCTGTAGGAAGCACAAACACATGGAAGAAGGTGCTCTAAACTCTTTGGCCTACATTGGAAACAGTATGCTTAGATGAAAACTAACCCTATATATACTCTTGAACACACCATCCCCATGGTGGCTGCATGTTGCTGTGGGAATGTTTTTTTCTTCATCAGGGATACTGAACCAGGTCAGAGTAGAAATTTAAAAATGGATGGTCCTAAATAAATGGCTATTCTGGAAGAAAACCTGTCAAGAGGCTGCAAAATACTTGAGACGGTGGCACAGGTTTGACTTTCAGCAGAGTCAACACTCCAAACATAAAGCAAAACACATAACTGAGCTGTTTAGTTCAAAACATATTTATATGTTAGAATGCTCTAGACAAAGTCCAGACCTAAATTTAATTGGAAGTCTGTACTGAGATGTAAAAAAGGATGATCACAGACTCTCTCCGTCTAATCTGCCTGACCTCAAGATATTTTCCCAGTAATGGACAACAAATATTCAATTTTGAGATCTAGAATGCTGGTAGACACACATCCTAATCAGAAGTGGACATTTACATTTACTTGAGTAACATTTTGAGGAAAAAAACTGTACAACTAGGAGTAGTTTTACTGTACACTCTTGAGTAACATTAGCATAAAGTATCCCAATTCTTACTTGAGTAAAATTTCTGACTACTCTAACTGCAAGTCACTTCAGGGACTGAAGAACACACATGCTTATCCAAACATAAATCCACGTCTAAAATTTAGGGCAAAGTGAGACCTCTTGTTTGTACACAAGCTTCATTGTTCTAATCTGCTGACACCCTTGTCATTTGGAGGTCAAATGAACATTAACATTTTATACATTTTCACTGGAAGTACTTTACACTAAAGACTGATAAATCCTTAAGTTATACCAAAGATGAAGTAACTTTCCTGCTTTTCAAAATAAGAGTTGTTTCAAAGCAAAGACAAAATCCAAGTGTTCTCTTCTAGTGTCTTATCTTTGGACATAATGCTTTTCCACACATGCTTAAAAATGATCACCAAACTTAATGTTTCCACTTTTATTGTCAGGATATTTGTTTCATGTAAAATATTTCAGTACATTACAGTACAATGCATGTTCAATCGGCCTTCCTCCATGCCACTGATTGATTTTGTCGTCATGTACTCTAAGGCTTTAACCCACAGCGAGAGGCCAAGTGCTTGGCTCAGACAAGCCGCTCTTGCCATGAAAACAAAACCATGACAACAGATTAAATTATAAACTACTAAAATCTTGTCGTTTTCTTTGTCCTCCTTTGGAAATAAAAATTAAAAAACAAAACAAAAAAAAACTCAACAGATCCGGGAGATCCGCATCCACCCAGCATGCTTCCCAGCAGCTCATTCCAGCCCTCACATGAACGGAAACACGGAAATGAGGAAAAGGCTGGGAATCTGTCATGGCCGGCAGTCACATAGCAGCTTTCAGGTTCATCCAAGCTTTGACAGGAAAGGGGGTGCACTGGCTGGGAGAGGGTCAGTCGCAGAGGAGAGAGGAGATGACACAAGAGACTCTTGGTCGGTTTTTATTACGTCTGAGTAGCAGAAACGGGTTGGATTCAATCACATTTCCTTTTATTTTTGCCCTCCTGCTTTCTGTTTCACGACTCAGGCTCTATGCTGTGTTTCTAATACTGGATTCGTTTTATGGTTGTTGTCTGGAACAAGTAGAGTTTGTTGACAGACTGCTGCAGATATAGCGCCCTCTGTAGGGTTGATTAGTTGACTGGTTGATGGGGAAGGTCCTCCCCACATCCCTCAGTACATTCATTCAGGTGGGCGTGGCGAGAGCTGTGTGTGTACGTGTTCTAGAAGTACGTGTGTTTATGTGCAAGGAGGGGCGTTTCAGTAGCGGTGGGTCTGGTGGGAGTACTGGGGTGGCTGTTGGGAGGTAGAGGAGTATCCCATGCTGCTTTGGGGCAGTGATGTGCTTGGTCCAGGGTTCTGGTAGGCAGCATGTGGATTCGAACGCTGTGGGGGTACAAAGAAAATGAATACAAAGCAAGGTTCGGCTTAGCCAAATGTCTTTGTAAACACAATTTACATCAAATTAGAAACTTTCTGACATTAGTGAGGTTTCTTTTTGTCACACAGCAACTTATGCCATTTTTTTTAAATTGAAGACAGAGACCAGAGCTATTATATCCCTCAAAGCAGCAAAGTGAGAAAAGAATAAAGCTGTTATTTAGGAGTGGTAAAGGGTAAAGTCTTTATGAGTAAAGATGTCCTACATGTTCGATATGAAATATCTCCTGCATGGTGAGGAAAGACCTAGGTTTGGGAAACTGAGCGTCGTCATGGTGATGTCAGGACAGAAGCACTCACCTGGTACTCTGTGGATATTAAGAGGCCACCTGAGGTAGTGGTGGGTGGGACAACACGCACTTTCTTTAGTGGCGGGCCCTGGGCGTGGCTGTTGTCAGGGTTACCGGTGTGGCCTGCCCCATTTGTGTGGTTGTTTCCCTGTTGCTGCTGCTGGTTTTTCTACAAAATGCAAAACAATATTTTCTAAGTGTGAATCTGGCTGTCAAAGGAAACTTATGAGTGACAAAACTTGAAACGTTTTCAGATCATGTCACATTTCAGTGTAAATGCATTTCTTTGGGATTTTATGGTATTGATCAAAACAAAGTAGTGCATAGTTGTGAAGTGGAAGGAAAATTATACGTGTTCTTTTTTTCATATCCACATGTTTTGAAACTAAACTAAAAGTGTGGCCTGCATTTGCATTTAAACATCTGTAGTTTTTATAAACCCACATAGGGCTGCAGTTTGAGGTGTATCTCAGTCCAGTCTTCCCCGGATGGCCACAGATTTAACTCTGAACTTTGATTAGGACATATTAAAACATGGAAATGCTTTGATCTAAACCATTGTATAGTAATTATGGCTGTATATTTAGGATCTTTGCCCAACTGGAGGGTTTCTGCAGCTCCTTCAGAGTTAGCATAGGCCTCTTGGCTGCTTCTCTGATTAAGACTCTGCCTCCCCAGCCTGATAAAATTTCAATGAAATACATAAAAGTTTGTGATAATTGAAAAAAAAAAAGAAAAAAAAAAAAGAAATGAAAAAAGAAGGTCTGGGTATTTTTCAAAGGCCCTGTAAACTGAATGGAAGAGGGCACTCCAGCAAATGGATATTACTTTGTCTCCTTTGTCCTCTGGCTCCTCCTCTGTCAGGAACTCCCTCTTGGGATAAGGAATCTGACAGCCTGCAAACACACTAGAAGAAAAAAGCCAAAGAAAACTGGTCACCTTTATGTGCTTATTGCCATGAGCGAGATCTAATTAGCTAGGAGACGCAATCAAGTCTCTACATCCTGTGAGTCTATCTAAGCACTATTAAGTGGCCGATAAAGTGGATGTGTGTGCTCCAGTAGCTCACTCAGAGGTTGGTAGAGGTTCTTCTAAAAAGTAGGGGTCCTGCATCGCCTGCTCAGAAGTGATTCTACGGATGGGGTCCATGGTCAACAATTTTTGCAGCTGTCAAGAAAAGATAGGCGTTAGCATGAAACAAGCAGATAAATCTAAATTATACTGGACAGATTTGTTAATAAAACTCACCAAGTGGAATGCTTTACTGTCTGGTTTAACTTTATGTTTTTCCATGTACTTTATAAGGCTGCAGTTTGTGTATCTACGAAAGAAATGTCGCAACATATGTCAACTTACCACATATACACAGATATTTAAATACTTGCAACTCCAAATGCCTTTTTCCCAGCAGACACAGTTTGCTTTGCTCTGGTTTTGTTTTAGATCTTAGATTTAAGAAATTGGGACAGAGGTTTTCTTTCTTTTTGCAAACTCACGTGTTCCTCCTAAAGTCTTTCATCAGTGTGGAGTGCTCTGGCATCTTTTTAATGTCCTCCCAGTCTTTATCTGTCAAACAACAACAACAAAAAAGCAAGGTTGCACTTCGTCACATCTTTACTCTAATAAACCCAGATAGCACAGAATGATTGAAACAACATTGAATCAATGTCAGCCAGAAACATTGAATCAACGTTGAACGCT
>NW_015114914.1:0-38968 GCF_001443285.1 Poecilia latipinna
CAACGTTGATTTAACATCATGTGCTATCTGGGCAGTGACTGAAATGTTTGCTGACTTTTCTGATTTTGCATCTGATAAGGAATTTTTACATTGTTCTCTTGCTGAATAGTTTGGCAACATCCTTCCTATATAGGCCAAAATGTTGTCTTACATGTTTTTGTTTCCACCAAGGTTCACCAAGAACCTGTCCCCGGACAAGATCAACCTGAGCACACTGAAGGGGGAGGGGCACTTGTCCAACCTGGAGCTGGATGAAGAGGTTCTTCAGAACATGCTGGACCTGCCGACCTGGTTGGCCGTCACACGGGTCTACTGCAATAAGGCCGCCATTAGGGTACATCCTTACTGATTCATCCAGCCTGGTTGTGAAGCTTGTCTAACATGGTGGTCAGATTCCTTTAAAAAAAAAAAAGCAAAAACAACTCTTCACTAATAATGCAGATCCTTTTTTTTTTTTTTTTTTGCCTCTGTGCACTTGATGAAATGAATAGTGGCAGATTCATAAAGATAAGAAGTACTAGCGGCTCTGCTTTGAATGTTCTGGCCCCTGAGATTTGGACTGGTTGCTGATAATGGACAGGCCAGTTGTGATTCAGAGGCACACTTAAGGCTAGAGGCTACTGTGATTCTGAGTTATAGTGGCTGGTGTTTGCATAGCTGACAGGCCGACTGCTTTATGTTTCAAGAACCATTTCAGTGTTGGACACAAACAATTAGCTCTGTAGAGTTTTGTCTTACTTTACCCTTTTAGTTTAAGAGTTGTTTATTGATGCCAGATTTACTTACTGTATTTAAAAAGCAAAACTTTGAAATAGACTGTTGCAGGTTTGGTTATTATTTTCTCTGTTGCTGACATTATGCTTTAGAATGTAGCACCTTAGCTTTGGAGTACTCTTACAAGATAAATGTGTTTCTTAGTGTTATTTAAAATAATTTTAATTATCTGGTTGTGGGGAAATTGTTATTGTTAAAGCTTGGAATCTATGATAAACCCTTTTCAAGATACACATTTAAGTAAATGTGGTGCATAAATATTATGAGCTCAGCACAGGCTCATAATTTCAACTGAATTATTTAAAATTGCATTTTGATTGTGTGTTCTACTTAGAGATTCACTTTTATGAGACTTTTATTACATCTGTTGATTTGTAATGCATGTTCTGCAGGTTTCTTGATCATTTTTATAGTTTCAAATACAAAAGAAATAAAAGAAAAATTACATTTCACCTTCTATGCATTACCGTAAAAGTTTATAGCCTTCGTTGGATTTGGGCTAAACTCAAAACAAAGTGAGTTTATGCTGTTTGTTGGGTTTATAGACAATCATTTTTTCTATATAGGACCTATTGATAATCCGTCTGAACCAATCAAAGTAAAGTTTCTGTCATTCACCTAGTGGTCCAACATACTCAGTGTAGTATTAGTTACTCAGATCAGAGCAGGATAAAAGAGTAAAAATGTTTTACACATCAGATTTTCTGTGGTAAATTTGGACTGTTCTGTACCTCTCCGCTCACTAAGCCTTTGTGTCCAGTTGTGCACATCACTGTGTGACGTCTTCCTATTGTCTTTTCAGATACAATGGACAAAGTTGAAAACAAGTCCCATCTGCCTGGTAAGGATGACGATGAAATCCTTATTTGGAGTGAAGCTGCCTTTTTTTTTTCTCTCTCTCTTACATTAAAATATAACTGAACTCCGTCATGACTGTAGCATTTGTTTCTGCACTTTACTGCTCCAAATTTCAATATCGAGACATCATTAAAAACGTTAGATTACTTCTGGACTAGCACAAATTGTGTGCTGTCTCAATGTTTTGTGTAGTTCCTGGACAAAGTTGAGGTTGAGATGAGGACATGTGAGGAGCCCCGTCCACCTAATGGCCCCTCTCCTATTGCCATAACAGCAGGACAGAGGTAAGCCGTCCAACATCCTGAGCTGAAGTGTCTCAAATCGAGAACTATTTTACCTGTCACGTATGTATTTTCAGCGAGTACGGCTTTGCGGAGAAAGTGGTGGAGGGCATGTCTGTCCGGATCAACTCCATTACCATCAAGGTTCAGGCTCGTGCCTTCCACGCCTCCTTTGAGCTGTGGCAGCTGCAGGGCAACAGCCTCAACCCCAAGTGGCAGCGCAGTGACCTTCGCTACACCCGCGTCACTGACCCCAAGAGAGGAGAGGTAGATTGCTATGCGGCAGGCCTGCCTCTTTCTGCTCTCTACGCTGACGGCCATACCACAGCCAACTGAATTTCTGTCACTGAAGCCACATGTTCTTATTAAATCTGCAGTAAATCATTTAACCAGGTCAACATGATTTTGTTAGCTGCCGGGCTGAGAAAAGCCAGGATGAACAGTGAACCCTTGTAAACCACTGTATGTGTCCCTTCTTTCCTACTGTGGGGTTCTTACAGGCCCATTTTGATCAACAAAAAAACGGTGATGTTTGAATACTTGAATATATATTAATCTGATATTTTTGTTTTTGTTATTAGATTGGTGAGGAGTTTAGCAATAGCTGAGAAAACTAAGAATCCTTTTTCATTGTTTGCATGTTTTCAGAAAATTACAAACTGTGTTTTAAAAAAATCTGTAATTCTTTACTCTTTTATCATTGTCTCAATTTAAGGTGGTCCTACTGCTAAAAGTAGCTCTGTTTATCGTATTTGTTGCCACAAATGCAATAAAGATTTCCAGAGTCTGAAACGATGTTTTAAAGAATCCCTGTTTGATAGAACAACCTGTTGACTAGTTCACATATTTCAGACTTCGAATTAGACATGATCGACTGCAACAAAGTAAGAAAATTTACTTTAGCACCAAACTGAAGGCTAATGAAGGCAGGTTAATTATGCCAGTTTTAGCACAATTAACCTGCTGCTGTGGACAGCAATAAGGATTGCTGACAGTGTTTATATTGTGTACAATGCAGCTGCAAACAAGGCAATAGAAAACTGGTTCGGCAAGTGACAGATGTGTTTATAACATCCTGTAGGCTGTACCAGTCTGGGCAGTGAGTCATTTATTGCCCACTTTGTGATCTTTCGCTGTCCTGTTCATAATGGGAAATATGATTGAATTGTTTTTGTTTTTGTTTTTTTTCAGGTGTTGACATTTAAAGAAATTAACTGGCAAACGCTGCGAATCGAGGCAGACGCCATTGAGAGTGACGACCAGGACCTCGGCAGCACTCCATTACGTCTCATCACCAACCAGGGGCGCATTCGCATCGCTCTAAAACGCAGAGTAAGGCTGGATTTTTAATGCACATGCACCTTGCTTGTCACATGTGGAGTGATTTGAGATGAACACCCGTTGCTTTGTGAATAAGACTTTGACTTGATATTTATTTTCAGATAAAGGACTGTAACGTGCTGGCGTCCAAGCTGCTTTTCATTCTGGACGACCTGTTGTGGGTACTGACAGACTCTCAGCTCAAAGCCATCATTCATTACGCCAAATCTCTGAGCGAGGCCATGGAGAAGTCAGCCCAGCAGAGGAAGAGCATGACTGCTGAATCCTTACAGGTTTACTTCTTTTTCTTTTTTTTCTTTTATTTATTTATTTTTTTGTGGTTGTACAATTTGGTCAGTATGACAGAAAATACCTACTGTAAGAAACCTATCAGACTCCAGACAAATATTTTTTTTTGAGTCATTTAAATGTAGGCATTCCCCAATTCTGACTCCTTATTCAATACCTCCAAATCTGGTTGATATATTATTAACAGAATATGTCATTGTAGACCAAAACGAGATCAAGAATTATTAAAGATGCATGTTCTCCAGAAATGATGTATAAAAGGTAAATCACTAATAAAAAAGACCAATTCTGAGACATTTTAACAAACTTTTTTTTTTTTGGCTAATTACTGGAAGCGATACTGTTGATTAAAACGTCGTCTTCAGTACATTTCAATTTCAATTTCCTTTTATTTATTTATGTTTTTTTTTTTTTTTTTTACGATTTGATTTGTTCTGACCAATCCTGACTTCTTTTTGTGTTGTTTTTAGACCGCCCCTCCCTCGCCTGTGATCCACAGCCTCTGGACTGAGCCCCCGCCTTCCTCCACCAGCACCCCCAACACCATCAGTCAGTACTTTGATCTTTACGATGTCAAGGAGTCGTCCTACCACACCTTCATATCACGCTTGGACTTACACATATGCAATGACAGTTCTTCAGTGGATGAAGGTTAGAGGGCAGTGAATTCGCATATGCTATTCTCGTCGCTTTGTTTCTCTGGAAAATGCAGCTTGTGTTTAATGTCGTTACTAAAGATATTACACTTCGCTCATTATTTGGTAGGTAATTTGTTTTAAACAACTCTCATGTGATGCCACACAGATGAGCCTCCCCCGCCGGGCCTGCAGGGTGCAATGCAGCTAACCTTTAGGAAGCTGGGCTTTGACTACTATCCCATTCACAGACCTGGTGAGAGGAATGACTGATTCTTTTTGACTGTGTTGTAACTGCTCTTTCCCCCCTGAGGCTGTGTGATGGCCTCTTTGTAACCACAAGACTAGTTGCACAAGACTGGCTGCTGGGAGCTTCGCTGTTCAGGCAGACTAATGGCATCGGAAAGTGTGCCCAGTGTTATAATCCTCAGTGGAATATTTGATGTAATAAACAGTAGAGCTGCCCTCCAATCTTATTAGGTTGAGTTAAACAAAGTTCTGATTGCTTCGGTCAAAGCAGAAAGCATTTGCTCTTTCATCTTTGAGTGTTTTAGATGGACAAAAAAAAATCCACATTGTGGCCATTGTACATTCCCAAAAGTAACAAAGAGATATATGCATTACATTTTCTAGGACTCACAAAATTACAAACTAACCATTTCCAGTCTAAAACCTATTCCATAATGTTTGATCAGAGGAAAGTTTCAAGACCATTTGAAGCCTACCATTCTATAAAAAGAAAGTTTATTCACCCCATGAAAACATGTAAAACAACTTAGACTCTGATCTCCTTAGTCATATGGATAAATGTTTATATTTAAGACTATAAGTAGAAAAAGAATGATCATGCTTGACTTGTCTGTACAAATTAAAAAAAACATCTTGAACACCTTGCACTAACTGACTTCAAGATAAGTCTTTCTACTAAAACGATTAAGTCAAATCAGAGGCCCTCTCTCTGACCGGTGGAAGGCGGTGTGAACTGGAAACGTTAACACTAAAGCTTAGGGAGGCCTGGCGACCTGTTCAGGGTGTAGCGCTCCTCCATCGAGTGACTGCTGGAGATGGGCAGCAGTCATCCCCCAAATCCGTCCATCCTTTACCCCCCCGTAACCCTTGGTATTTATCTAAGCTCCGTAGGATATTTGTGTCCAAGCAGGCACAACTGTCTGTTTGAGTTTCGAATGATGGGTGAATCACATCTGCTCCTGGCTGTTGATTGTTTTTTTGCTCAGCTGACGGGTGCCGACACTGGGAACGCTACAGCGGAGCCATGGAGGCGCAGGCTCAGTGGGCGGGAAAACTGCTGCAGGAATACCAGAGAAGGGCCGAGGCCTGCGGTTTTCCAGGGCCGAACTCTGAGGGGTCGGCCAAAGATTCTCCTGCAAAGACTACCAAGGGTAAAACTTCAAAATGATTCCAAATATATTTTCTTTTTATATGTAGTAAATGCAAAAATAAAAAATTGAGAAATGGTACAAGTGCCAAAAGTTTTTTCAGGAAATGTGTCTTTCAGGACATATTTTTGGTAGGTTTTGACTATTTTACATCATTTCATCAAATAATCATAATCATTTCAACTAAAGTTGGTATTACAAGAGCTTTTAAGCTCACTTCAACTCATCCATATCCCCAAATGCGTCTCTCCTTCTCATCTGCAAACTTTAGATGGACAGACTAGCCCCAAGACGAACCCGTCTGACAAAGAGCAGGCGGCCAGCAGGACCTCAATAACCGCTTCTTTAAATTCAATCCTGAAGAGGCTGCGATCTAGCTGCGTGGTGATCAGGATGGATGATGTGGACATTCACCAGGCAAGTTTTTATCTCAAACTGACTCCATGTACATTGCATGCAGGCGCTTAATGGAGTCAGAAACCTCTGTAAGATGGAGTAAAACAGTTGGACACACATTGATGTTCATACCGGCTTCATAAAATGACAGAATCAACGCAAGAGTAATATTTGTGCTTAAACAAGTTGCTTTTTTTTTCAGGGGAAGAAAGTTGTACTAGCCGTTGCCTTTCCTGTCTCTTTCCTACCAGCGGTGTGTTCATCACTTGCAGAATTTAAGCTTTGCTCAGTCAGCAGCTTATAAGGCTTCTAGCTGACAGTGTGCACACAGAGAGCAAAGCTCCCCTTAGAGCAGCATCACACTGTCTTACCGGTGAACTTTGCAATTCAATGGAAAATCTGTGAAAAAACTCAGGGGAGCTTAAAGGACGGCATGGCAGTTGTTTTCATTTCCTTTATTATTGACTGCATCACTAGAAAGTGACTCTGAAAAATACCCTCTTTTGGTTGCCGTGGCACCTGTAACTTGACGAAACCCTTGACGACCACGATAAATGACGCAGTCTGCCCGCTTCTGCATTTTCAGCCGTGACTCCATCATAAATGAGAACGTCAAAGGTAATTTTGGTTGCAGGAAAGTTTTGGTTCCCCGTCTGATAAAAGCAAGAGATACCCGGGGGAGGGGGGAAGTCTGAACGCCCGGTTCCCACCTCTTTTTTTAGTTTCTAAAAGGAACTCTTAGATCTTCACTCTGTTTTCTGCTTGTATTCACTATTTGAATGATTTCTCATTTCTGCTCTCTGATCTATGAGCAAATAAATCCCAGTTTAAACGATATGTCAGTTAACGACTTAATCATCGTTCACTTAGGTGTCTACAAGGGGCCGTCACAACAAGAAGACTCATTCTTTAATATCCTGCAACCGGAAAGCTCTGCGTCTGCCAGACAACGTCCCAGCAGTTCACCTGCAGTTCACAGAGTATTACTTCCCTGACAACTCCAATTTACCAGGTACCTGCATGGCCCCTCTGCACTTTACATTGATATTTTACTGCATTTACTGATTAAAATTAACTGATTTCAGTCAAATTTGCTGAAAAATTATTTGTGCCCTTTTGTTATTTGATTTGCATTTTGATAAACCTTTTGATTTGTAATCTCAATAGTTTTTTTTAATCATCAGGTAAGTTCTGACCCCATCACTATAAGGTTTCTGAAGATCATTAAAAAGCTTAGTCTCACTTTAGGCCTCATTAGACTTCAATACAATTATATTACTATACTCTTAAATTACATATCCTCAAAAACTGATTAAAAGAGAAGATGAAAACTTGTTTTTAAAGACTGAACCACAAACACTGAAGAAGTTGCAGTTTTTGGCAAGTACAGGTTGTGTCGCACATGTGATAACGATTGGCTGTGATATCTGTAACCACAGATTAAGACGTAAACTTGGGGAATAAAAAAAAAAAAAAAAAAACATCCATTCCTAGTTTTGTTTCAAAACCTCAGGGGAGAATGTGTCCTGGTCTGGTGAAACTAAATGAACTTTTTGCCACGATTCCAAAATTTAGCAACTCCATGGTGGTGGTGAAACACGGTGGTCAGAGCATCATGATCTGGTTTTGTTTTCGTCTGATGGAACAAGGGTTTTAGTCACCGTGAGCGAAATTGTAGGTTATCGCAGCTATTTTAAAAAAAAAATGTTTTGTTTTTGTCACTAGTTATGTTTTTCTTTTAAATTGTATTGAAGGTGGTTTTATTTTTCCATCATAAAATCCTGGCATTTTAACAGGGATTTGCCAGCCAGTATGTTCTTACTTTGTTGTTTCTTACCAGAATGTTTCCTATTTTTTTATTTCTCCTCCCAGTCCCCACTTCAAATCTGTATGTCCAGTTGAACAGCCTGCAGCTGTGTGTGGATGCAGCCAGCTTGCTGTGGATCAATCTGTTCTCCAGGGGTCTTCTACAGACCCTGGACCAGGTCAAAGCATTCTACCATTTGCAAGACAGTAAAAAGGCTGAAGAGCACGTAGACATCCGCGTGGACGCAGCTCACGTTAAGGTAGACGCTTAACGTTTTCAGGATTTGTACGGGTGCTTGATATTCAAACGGCGTAGTTTTGTAATAAAGTTCAATCTGACGTTTGATTTGTAAAATGTTATTTACAGTTGAAACCACATATTTAAAAAGACACATGCACTTTTTTTTCTCACTGTCTGGGAATTAATTAGAATTGCCAAAATTATTTCTATTTCCTAAATGCCAGAAAACTTTGCAGGAACATTTTTCAAAACGTAGATTTCTGTTATATTTCAGTTTATCTTTTCCCTGCTGTAGAATGTAGAATTTAGTATAATACTAATAACATTAAAAAAACAATGTCATAACCTAGTGAATTGAAACTGTCTTCTTAAGTTTATTTGCACTGTTTTTTTCTGTGGCGATGGAAAAGTTTGAAAACTTACCTTAAAAATGCTTTAATTTTACTGTGGGAAAAAAAAGGGAACAATCCCTTCATTTTACTATTTTTTATAGGGTTTTGCTTTCTTTGTCACTCAACTTGCTTCAATTTGTATAAAAATTTAAACTGTGAATGTTTTTCATCTTTTCATAGCTGATTATACCTCTGGATTCTTCAATCCTGGACCATCCCGAACGCCCACAGTCGCTCTCCGTTATTGTCCCCCAGATGGTTTTCAGCAACACTCGCAACTGCCCTCACGGCTCCTCCGCTGACCTCAGCAGCACATGTGAAAAATTTACCAGCTGCCCTTTCTTCCAGTCGACGCCAACTTGTCCTTACCCCAGAGAACCGAGTGCCTTCCACCCCGTTCCTTCCACTTTCCTTCGGCACGCTCAAGAAACCGAGCCGCAGCCTCTGGACAGGAAGCACCTGCGATCCCAGGATATCTGGTCTCTCAGTCTGTCCCGCGTTACGCTGGGTTTCGACGGAGCTCGGCGATTCCCTAAAGGCAAAACCCAACCGTTTGTTGAGCCGTTCGCCATGTCGGTGTGGATGTGCCAGCCGTCTGGCTTTAAGAGTGAATCGTGGTCTTCCCCATCTGGTCCTCAGCAGGATGATGCCTCCTTTGCTTCTATCCACTTCCTGGCACACAGCATCACCCCACTAAAGGTGTGGCTCAATCACTACCAGTACGTTGCCCTGCTGAGGATGAAGGATGCCATGGTTCGACTGGGGGCAGAGTTGAGCCGGGATGTGCAAGGTGACAGACAAACTCCCGGCCGGAAATCCAAACCACCCACGGTTTGTCTTGCTCTTCTGGTGGACGCAGTGGAAGTGGGTCTGCTGTTGCCCCCCGCCACCGCTGCCCCAGAGGAAGAGCTTCCCCAGACTCCAGAAACAGACAGCCCCAGCATGACAGACTCCGACATTTCCCCGACTCATCACCCCGACGACGGCATCCTGGAGGACGGTGGTTTGGAAAACGGCATCTCCTCCGTCAGCGTGGCCGATCAGGAGGACCAAGATGGCGTGGTGGAGCAGGCTTACGAGGCCGTAGAGGAGGAGCAGGAGGATGCGGAGGAGAACCGACTGGCGACGGAGGAGACGTCCGGTCTCTCGCCTCCTCTCTCACCCGGACCCTCCCCAGTGATTTCTCGCGAATCGTCCACCTTCAGCCTGGAGGGGGAGCTGACTAGTGCAATCAGCGTCACCAAGGACGCCACCAAAGACGCCATCAGTGCCTCGCTGGATCTAACCAAAGGGGCTTTCTCCATAACGAAAGACGCCTTCAGCATGCTGAGCCGAGGCTCAGGCATGAGTAAACTGTTCAGTGCTCAGCCCAGGTGAGTCCTGTTGTTTTATTGAAACTCACAGCATCTTCCACGAGCATTTATATCCCGTGAATATTTCACATGGATAGTCATAACCGCTAACTTTAATGCATTTTATCGGAAATGTTTTTGTAAGAAATTTTGCAGTAAATATGAAGCAAGAAGGATTGTTCAAGGTTTTCAAATAATTTATTTCACAAATCAAGTTCTCGGAAGTATGTTGCACATTTTGTCTTCAGACTTGCCAGCTGCGCGTCTCTAAGGGTTTGTGTTTATCTGCATGTGCAGGGAAATGTTGGCCCATTCCTCTTTTAAAATATCTTAAGCTCAGTCAGATTTGATGGAGAGCTTCTTTGAATCTGCATTTTTGGATTCTCAGTTGGATTTTGGCCTGCAGATTGAGTGGCCTGTACTGATACATGAATACATTTGATCTGAATTATTCAATTGTAGCTTTAGCTCTGTGTTGTTGTTGCTGACACGATAACAAATTTTTCAGGGTGATAAGTTGTCCCAGTAATTATTGCAATAAACATTAATATTGTTGTTTTGAAAACAATAAGTAAAATACTGGTAATGGCATAATAATGCATGTTCCACCCTCTCAAAGACCAATAAACATTGTAAACAATACTTATCACTGGGAAGGGAACATATTTTAAATAACCAAAATAAAACACAACAGACAAAAAAAGTAAATAAAATGGAAATAAAAAAAACACATCACTGAAAGCACAAATAAAATGGAGTGTGATGTCAATGTAAACAAAATTGTTCTTCAAAAGATATTTAGCATTTGAATGGAAATTTCTGATCTCAGTTTAATTAATCTTGCGTGTGTTCTCAGGGAACTGAATCCGCGTTCAGAAGACTCCTCCCCTAATCCGCACCACCAAGCCTTGAAGCATTCGCACTCCCAGCAGTCCTTTGACAGTGCCATCTTGGAAGGGAGCCTCCCTGATGAAAACCTGTCTATTGATAGTGATTTCAGTGACAATTTTGTTGTTCTCATGGACTCGGGTATCTAAAGCCGCCAGGTCTCCTGATCATTTTACCCGAGTGATACGCAGGACGTCTGGTTTACGATTGCGTTGTGTTTCCAGAGTCCGGTGTGGAGTCTTTGCGGCCGAACAACACACCTGCAGGCAGCCGTGGAAGCCCCGCCCCGGGGACGGAGGGGGGATCGTCAGCTGATCTCAGCAGTTCTCTCTCTCAAAGCACTGATGACGTCTCTCAGGACTTGGTGAGTTACTGTCACCACTTTGAAACATGTTGATTGTTCCAGAAAGAACGAGTGGCTAACATATAACTTGCCACTTGAGCTCTGTGTGTGTGTGTGTGTGTGTGTGTGTGTGTGTGTGTGTGTGTGTGTGTGTGTGTGTGTGTGTGTGTGTACTCTGTCTTCCTTCACGCACATATAAACTGGTGATATCAAGGCCTTGATTGGATGCTTTTGGCAATATAGTGTGTTTGAGCTTTTCTCCATAATTTTGACTTTGTGAAAATCCTCCAAAGGAAATCTAACCTGTGTGTCCAGTTTGTAAGAACTACTGAAGTTGTCTTTGCACACTGGAAAATCAAACAGTTCAAATAAGTTGTTTTTGCAAAATTACAACATTTATGACGTCAATGCTCAGGCTGAGTTGTTATGTGACGTTTTCACAGGCACTGTACTTCAAAATGATGAAAAAGAATAATCAAATATAAATGTTTAAGAGTATAACATGACTTCTAATGAGGTGAATGACAGTCCTCAGTGTTGCTTCTGATCCTGAGTGGGACAGCGTGTACCGTGGAGGTACAGGGAGAAGACCAAGTAGTTGCTGTCCAAGCACAGAATTTAACCCCAGTGCAGCTGGGAAACGTCCGACAATCAGACGTCCTGGCTGGTCTCGTACAAGGTAACCTGAATAATCGTGGCTTTCCTCAAAATGATGCCTGAAATGTGTCATTTAAATGTTAAAAAAAGACTTTCTTTTAAGTTGCCTCCTAATACCTTTATGTTTGAACCCGGAAACAAAAACCCTGTGAAAAGATCAACCTTATTCTTTTCTTATGTATTATTATTATTATTATTATTATTACTACTACTATTATTTCTCTGTTTGCTAACATTCTATAAGTAATTTCAATAGTTTGTGAGTCTTCAAAGATTAATTGATATGTATGTCTTAATATCAGGCCACATTTGGATTTAAATTATGCTACGAGTGTTAAAGATAACTGATAAGACATTAAGATTTTCTCCTATTTTAGCATTTTTATTCTTGTCAAAAACAAAGTGCATGATCTCAAGCAGCGTCATGGTGAAGAGGATGCAGCTAACCTTGAATAAGCTAGAATTTTGCTCATGTTTTCCTGTATAAATAGGCTGCAGACAAATTATCCTCATCTTTGTTTGTGCAGCTGCAGGTGAATCGTCTCAGAGGCAGGACAGGCAGGGTTGCAGGAACTCTCCGGCGTTCTTGTTGCGGGCGGAAATGGGCCCGTCTGCGGCTCAGCGCTCTGCTCTGGATGAGTCTCTGGGCTTTCTGGATGTGAGACTTCAGGACTGCCAGGCAGAGTTTCTAGCCTCGACAGTAACCAACATCGGCCCTTTCCTTGAAGACGAGTTCAGTGTAGACGGTCAGCCAATAAGATTACACTTGTCCAACGTCACTGTAATATTGAAGGTAAGTCGATGATCTTGATCTACAAATTTTTATTCCTCAAAAGAAACATCACAACTTTTTGTGTCCAGCGATTTAAGATATGTTTTCTTTAGGACGATGGTCCCAAAATCTACCCCACCGCTCCCCAACCTGTCCCTGCCAAATTCATAATAGATCAGCTGCTGCTCCAGCGAAGCGACGATGGAATTATGAGAATCAAAGGTGAAGAAAACAGCAGAGGTTTAGTAAATAATTAATCTAAAAAGCGCAGACAACACAATCTGCAGTCACACCTTCACAGAAAGATGAACAGAAAACTCATTATCTCTTTCTAATTTCAGCTGAGGGTGCAAACACTAAACCCTTAGCAGGTGTTCCTGCTGCCGGGTTTGACACTTTTAATGGCGCCGACTCTGTCCAACAGCAAATTAAGGTGAGGAGGAAAAAACTACAACTTTTAATGGTTTACTAGAGAAAAATTGGGGGGGGGGGAAGCTCTTACTGATTTCATCTCAATACATTGTTTTTACATTTGAGAAAGTTTGTGTGCTCATGTGGAAGTCATTATTAATAGTTTTATTATCACACCTGTTGCATTTAAATCCACATATTGTGCAGCTTTGTGTCAAAATACCAGCTATTTTTTAACTAGAATAACGTTGCTTTTGCAGAGTCGAACACTGGAGAGCCAACTCTGGGACACTCAGGCTGCCCTCAAACAGGCCCTCACTGAAAGAAAGAGGCTCCTCCTGGAAGTAAGGAAGTACGACCCCACCTTTACGCTCTGATCCTCTGTAGACGCTGACCTCTAACCTCTGGGGCTGCTGCAGAACGGCGACTGGATGTCTCAGACTTGATGCTGAGAATAGAGCAGAGCTCAATTAAATCACCTCTAAAGATAAATCCAGGAAACCGGGGCGGTGGATCCAAACCATGGCTTCATATCACCTCCAGCTGGCTCACACAGTCCAGGAGGTTATAAACAAAAACCCCCAGAAGCTGTTACTAGAAAACCAGGGCCTGCTGAGTTCATTTTTAGGTACACAATGGTTCTTTTTTATTTCTGGCAGTTTAGATATTCATTCCTGATACACTTAATAGATTTGCTCTGGTTTTTATCTTAAACAAATCAGGGTGGTGGGAAGTCGTCGTGTGGTTTTAGTGTGAAACAAAGCATGCAACATGATCAAGCTTTAAATTTTTCCACTTGTTATCGTGTGCTATGGAATTGTTGCACAGACACTGCCAGACAGCTGCTAGTCCATCAGTCCCTTCTCTTACACTGCATGCTTAGTTAGCAGTGCTAATTCAATAATAATAATAAAAAAAAATGTAGCACATTTTTTTATTGACAGTTTTAGTGCTGGAATTGTGTCGTTAAGTTTTGTTTGGTGTAAAATAGGAAAAAAAAAAACATGCTTCATTTTGTTTTGAACAGTTTTGTGAAAGGTAGGTGAAAAAAATGCACTTTATTTCTAAAGCAAGCTTCCACTTCTTTCATGGGAAGTTTAAAGCATGTCAGTTTCCACCTTTTTCTCGGTGTATCACCAGGTGGGAAAGGTACACACTCATATCAAGCTCTCTTTGTTCTCACAGAGCAGGTTGGATTATTTCCCAGTGTTATTTTATTTTATTTAAAGTATTTCTTTTATACTGTGATGACTAATGTCCTCTGAGGGTGAACATCTACTGAAGACAGCATGCCTTACAGTCTGTCCCTTCCTCACATTTGGAGAAAATTGTTCACAGAGTTTAATCATCTGCTCTGGAGAGGTTTGTGATTGTGTCTCCTTAACATAACTTTGTAGCTTGCCAGGAAACAACTGATGAAACATGTGCTACGTTGGTGGACTTAGATGTATTTGTGTTATTTTACTTGACTATATTTATCTTTCATTTTTTAGTGTTTTTTTTTTAATCTCTTATTTCAAAACAATATTTTAATAAGTGGTACTGATGACGCGATAGATTAAATAACTGGAATAGTTGCTCTTTTGATCTGGATTTGTTGCCAATATTATTTCCTGCAGAAAATCTTGTACAAGAATGAATTTGAAAGTGGATAGATTTAGGAAAAAGAAGCCAACATTTGCTGTTTTGTTGAATCAGGGATTTTGTTTTAGTAAAAGTCCTATTTTTTATTTTTATTTTTTTTAATCTTTTGGCTCTAATTGTAAGGATACCTGGGAGACCTCTGGTGGCAGAAACGTGTCACTGTAGTTTCCGTTTCAAATATTCTAGCCAAGTTACTGAAAGTTGCATCTCTCAACACAGTAGAATATTATTTAAAACTTTATTTCAGCAATCCACTTTAGAAAGTGAAAAAAACATCTAAAGAGAGAGAGGAACAAAATACTCCAAAATGTCATAATAGACAGCTGCTCTTTGGGTTTAATTAAAAACCCAAAGACACACTGACAAAATTTAAATTTAAGCAGGTTGGATTCCATATGACATAGAAACAAGTATTTTCATCTGAAAAAAGAACCTTGGATCAGTCGTACGATATTTTTGCTTCGTCAAAATCAACAGAAACATACTCATGATATATCTTTCTCCTGATATATCTGTGACTCAGTTTTTGAACTGAGTTACTGAAATAAAGGAACTTTTCAGTGATATTTTAAGATTCAGCAGTACAGCAGACAGATCTGATTCTCTAATGACTAAACAATAGAAAGACACTAGTTTTACATGAAACCCGTCAAAGAAAGGAAATGCTACATGTTTTTCAACGTGTATTTTTTTCAGATGGCTATGTATCAGAAAGTTGTATTCTACACTCAGCTGCATGCAGACTCCAGAATAATCCTCAATATATTGGTGTACTAAAGCAGATATACTGCCCGTTTACCTCAATACACGTAGTCTTTTTCTATTACCGTTTGCCGTTTTAGTTTCTGCATGGCCTTAATGGACAAAGATGTTCTATGCTGGATGCAACATGTAGCTTTGAAGTTTCCTGTAGTTCCTCTGTGAAACCTTAGTATTAAGTAGCATCTCTGTTTTAATGAAAAACTGGAGCTTTTGAGTCAAATTCCTACTAAAACTGTTACACTAGACTTCCTTTGCGGTCCACAATAGGCCAGTGGTTTCCATGACAATGTAACTCACTCACTGTGCCATGCAAAGAGGAGAAGCGGAAAAGTAGAGAGTTACAAGGCGTTTTCTCAACCCGGGATGCATGTGCTGAAGTGATTTTTTTTTTTTTTTTTTTTGTGAAGTTTATGCCTTGTTGAATTACTTGCACCGGTGAAGTCAATTCACGGGAACTTACACTCGTTTTGATGTGAATCACTTCAAAAAGAATGCATACGAGTCATTGTGGAAATGTTTAAAGTGGTGCAGAAAAACTGGACAGTATGGTTTTTGTCGTTTGTGTAAAAGTACAATGGCTTTATGGTACTCATCACTCCATCAATGACTAATGTCAAACTGGTTCTGTGAACCAATGAGAGAATGTTGAGACGAAATAAATTACTAAAAACATTTTTGATGTGAATTTATTGTCTTTTCTCGCAGTACCTGCTGCTCTCACGTACAGGCGTGTTTCAATTCAGCTTTATGTTGCAATCAAAATCTAACAATAAGCAAAAACATGGAGGACAATTAAAACTGCACAACATCCTGAACTCACAACCCTCACAGTGAAACATGGTGGTGGCAGTATTATGCTGTGGGTACACTTGCACAAAGGCCTCATCTAAAAATGGAAAGACAGGAGGGTTGGAGTCTCCCCATTTAGATCAAAGCATATTCTTTTTAAAGAATGGCCTAGTCAAAGTTCATACTTCAAATGTATGCACACTTCCAACTTTTAAAAAAAAAATCATTTTATTTTCATTTGACAATTACCTCATATGTGTTAATCTGTCACAAATTAATAAAATTATTAATATAACTCAATTTCAGTTTGTGCTTGTAACATGACAATGCGAAAAAGTTCAAAGGCTGCAAATACATTTGCCGGCGGCTGAACTCACCACCCACATATTAACCAAAGAGTAGTAAAAAGGAAAATATATAAAACTTATATTTACATGTTTCAACAAGTATTTAACTTAATACATAGAGCCTTCCAGCAATGTACTTTTACAGACTCTGAGCTACATCAATAATTGTGAGCAGCCTCTGGATGAATCAGAGGTTTTCCCACAACGGTTTTAAATATCACCAACGTCCTCGTTCATCCTGCAGCTCGAGTGGCTCAGTGAAACAGGATGTGCTTGTATTTGGAGTTGGGAATCTGATCTCGACTCTTCAGCCTCCTAACTGCTTCCCTCAGGTGTTTAGGCTGAAGTGGTGGCGTGTCTCCCCACTTCTCACAAACATCCAGAGCTAGAAAAGAAAAATAACATTGATAACTACATAATAGTCCGTTTAAAAAAAAAACAAAAAAACAATTGTGTGCTTTCGGATTGTTTTGTAAACCATCCACTCACCTTCCTCAACAATCTCCCCGACAAAAACCTTGGCGATACCAGACATGGCAATAACCACATTCTGGGAAATTGATGACCCGGTTATCGACTGGATCAGCTGAAATGTGCAGATCATAAAGCCGCCATAAGAACCTCCGGTTTGCAGTTTTGGAATAAATGTCAGTTTTAATAACCAGCTCACCCTCTTAATGGCAGCCTTAGGGAAAGCGGAACGTCTGTACATCTCATAGCGATTGAGCTGCTCTTCAGAAAACGACGACACCAAAACCCTAAATAATGCAGGAGGGAAAGAGGGCAAAGATGGATCAAAAAGGACACTTTCGGTGAAGTTTGTAAAAAGAGAAGTGGTCTTCCGTGACAGCCTTACTGCATCTTTTGTATTTCATCCTCGTCGACCTTGTGGCGCTTCTCTTTTTTCTTTTCTGGCTCCACCTTCAGTCGCTTAGAGGAAGGCTGACCGGAGGTTCCCTCTTCTTCGTCGTCTGCTGCCGCTTCAGTTTCCTTCAGAGTGCAACAAAAAACATGTTGGGTGAAAATACATTGAGAACAATGGTATTAAATAATATTTTCTGTATATTATAATCCAAATTTCTGCACTTTTAAAAACTATTTCCACTGCAATGCAGGCACTTAACTCTTATTTATGGTTAACTCAAAATATTCAAAACAGAACAAATTTTGTTAGTTTAGTTTTATATTGTCATGAAGTCAATTTCTCCAAAGTCATCTACATGAACTTCTATAACCCTTGGGTTCAATCTCCAGTGATATTTGTAACAACTTCCTTTCTTCATAAAGTTAGCTCGGTCAGATCATTTATTTCATCCTCTCCATATAGCCGCTCTGTCGCTCGGCTGTCCTCAACCAGTCTGAGCCTGTCTCACTTAATATGTTTACAGAAGTGAACACATCATATGAAACCCTCAGATTCCCCTCCTGATGAGGAGCCCCGCGTGTCTTTTTAAAAGAGTTTCAGAGCGTCAAGTTTTCATCATCATATACGGCAGATGCTTTTACTAAACAAGCAGTAGTGAATCCACTTACAGAAAAAAAAACAAAAACATATTGATCCCCCAGTTCCATAGGAACATCAGACCAATATCGAACATGTTGATATTGTGTGGTGAGTCGTTCAATTTTGCATACGTACATCATCATGACACTTTTCTTAATCCTGTCTAAATTTTATGGTTGGTAAATTTCTATCAAATAATTATTGGAGGAGTATTTGTTCTTTTTTTGTGTCGTATTTTGTTTCGTGTATCAACCAATCACAGTCAAATTTAGAGTTTGTTGATCTACTTCAAGAAGATTCAAGAAGTCTAAGCTAACAGGCCATATTTTATTTTTTTTTAAAGCGTCATTTGTATATGTGACTTTTTTTGACAACATTTGGTTCATAAAAAAT
The DNA here is from genome assembly GCF_001443285.1 of Poecilia latipinna. NCBI lineage: Eukaryota > Metazoa > Chordata > Actinopteri > Cyprinodontiformes > Poeciliidae > Poecilia > Poecilia latipinna. The sequence continues at coordinate 18,272 of NW_015114914.1, forward strand.
GTGAAGAAAATGTGACAAAACAATGAAGATGTACATTTGAACATGTTAAAGCTGTGTGACTATTAACTTTTGCTTAGTTTCATCACTGACACCTTTTAATCCAATCTAGACTCAAGTATCAGTTAATTTTTACTTAATCATTTAGTGGGAGCATTCAATCACAGATAGGGTCACATCTAGCAACGGGGTCAAGCACAGCTCCTCACTAACACAGAATTTCTGTCATCTCCTTGCTCCGGGTCGCTTTCAGCAGCTGGCTAAATCACTCTTATGCAAGGATTTCTTAGGAGATTTTAGGATAAGACAGGAGCTTTCTGACAGAACTCTGAGAATCTTTCAGATTACAAGCCCTGCTATTTTGATGCAAGAAATCTCCTTTGTTCATGCCATCTCGGATCTTTTCAAAAATATGTTCCCTGAGGATAAAACTTCAGATTTGTTTTAACCCTTGTCCGTGCGAGGACTGAGTCAAGTGATATGGGTGTGGGGTCGGTTGGACCCCATTTGTAAACACAAGGGTTAAAACAATTATTAGTACTAAATGTGGTGGGCGTAAATCTCATATGTTTCTGAGATATATATATATATATATATATATATATATATATATATATTTTTTTTTATCATCTGCCTCTTTTATGTGGGATTCGACATAAACCTCTCAATCCATCTCGCCACCTTTTCCGTCAGGGATCTCATTGAAATCACTTTGGTTCATCACTATGTAAAGTATGATTTACTGCTACTTGACTTGTTGACGTTTTAGAAACTTTTTAAAAACTTAAGTAACTTACAGTCTTCAAATCTTTGAGATGATCCTGCGTAGACAGCTCTTTGTTGTCATCTGCAGACATCTCTGCAGAAGTCTCCGGAATGGGCTCATGTTCTGTCTTCGGGCTCTCCTCGTTGATAAAGCCCTCTTTTTCAAGTGAACCTTCTGTTTTTATCCGTGCAGGGTCCGCCATAACTCCTCAGATTCTTCCAACACAGCTGCTCTTTACAGCCTACACTGATACAGAGGAGGCAAAGCACTGATAAAATGAACCTGTAGCTTTTTTTATTATTATTATCTAAGATAAAAACGCTCAAACAGAACTTGGTCTGGGAAACATTTGCTTAAAAGCTAGTCAATGAGCTAACCGTTAGCTGTCGAACAAGGTGTCGTAAGATAGTTGATTCTAACACTTGACTAAAAAAAACGCTGCTTTGATGCAGAAAAACACAATTTGTTAAATCAGGTGTGAAATAACGACCACATTAAAAGTAACAAACTGTAGCAAGATTGTGCAAGTTCTCAGCTACCGCCTGCTAATGCTCTTCCTCTTAGCTTTATTTCAGTGAAATGGTGTTTATTAACTACGCACTGGGTGCATTACCGCCACCACGCGGATTGGAGTGTCACTTTCTTTCTCCGTTAACGAAAGAAATAAAATATTGGGGGTATTTGTGTGTAGAAACACGTTTTATTTTTGGATTTCAAAAACTCCCACCAAAACTTGAAGAAACATCCTGTTCTTCCCCTCTCAGTAGGTATACTTCATACAAAACCAGCATAACATTTTCATGAATCTCTTCATCATGAAAATTACATTTCTCTGTGTTATTAGAATACAATAGAATACAATAGAAATATTATTTATTGTCCCACGGTGGGGAAATTCATAAGTACCAGGAGCAATTTTCCGGTAAATGGCAGTATGTATTTAAACTGAGATATAAAATGTAAGAAAATAACAAACTGTAAGAGACACATAACAGACTGTACAGTAAGGGCAAACTTACCACAAAAGAAGAAAAAGTGTACCTAGACAGCGCGGGGTAGTATCTAGTCATATTTACTCAGTTACATTAACTTGAGTAACTTTTGAAAAAAAAAAAACACTTAGGAATAGTTTTACTGCATCTTTTACTTGAGTAATACTTTTATGAAGTACCACTACTCTTACTTGAATAACATTTCTGAATAATCTACATACTTTGATTAGCTTCACAGAACAAAGAACAGATTTTAACTAAAAATGTATGAGACACAGACACACATAACATTTAAGTGTGACTTCTTGTTTGTTTTCAAACTTCATTGTACTAATGCTAATTTGTACAACATTTAATATAATGTGGGTAAATACAAAGTCTCAATGGCTATGATAAGAGCATGGGCATAAATGGGTCATTCTATTATCTCTGAATAGAATAAGTTGTTTTTAATGTTTTTTGCAAGACACGATGAGCACATTGCAGGAATTTGCTTACATAAAATATGACCCAAAACCTGACAGAGAAGTTTGAAAATGGACATTATAATTTATTAATTAGATATTAAATAATCTACCTATGTTCTATACAAGTTTTCTATCTATTTAAGAGTAGCTATCATGCTTATTTACATAGGTTTTCATCGTAGGGAAAATTTTATTTCCTTCCATATGATACCAGGAAGCAGCATCTTGCTCACTGTCAGAACATGATTGCTGATACTACTAGTAAATATGCTAACACTATATTGCAGCTTAAATTTATATCCTTATGAACACTGACCGAATAGGAATATAGCAATACATAAACAATTTTCTTCTTATTTCTATGACTACTGTTGTTTTGGTAACTTTATTGTTATTTTAAAAAAAAACACTAATTTCAATTGTTATTTAAATTATTTACATTTTGTTTAGTGTGATAAGTCTCCTAACAATAACGACAGGACTGATAAAGCTCATTGTTAGGTTTGGAAATTTGCTCTTGCCACAACGGGTCACACGAAAAGGCAGATCTACAACTTACTGGATGGGAACAATCCCATGCAGTGAGTCGTATGGGACCTAACGTTTCCTGGCGTAGAGTCACAGCGGGCGCCATCTTTCTTTTATCATCCCTATTGTATATAAAGCAGCGAGGGGCGGCGGTGGCTGGTGCGGCATCCGTGAGCGTCTGAAGTGTTTCATTGGAGATGAAGAAAGAAAGGGTAGTTTCGAGGAAGTGACGGACGACGCTCGGAAGACTGGTCAGAGGAAGTTTGCTCGATAATGGTGCCGTGCGGCTGAACGAAACTTTTCCCCCTCTTGAGCGCCAGCGCAGTCGTGGATCGGGACAGAAGGATCCAGCAGGGCGGCCGGGGGGAAGCTTTTGTTTCCTCGCCACATTTGCAGCTCTGAGGAATAACTTGAGCGCTGGGAGAAAGAAAGAGAGGGTCGCAGAGAAATTTCATTCCCTACAACCAACCCCCCTCTCCCTATCCCTCTGTCTTCCCCGTTCTTTTCCCAGCGCCTCCTGTTTTTTCCCTGGGATTAGCGATGGGGAAGGAGCAGGAGCTTCTGGACGCGGCGCGCACGGGGAATCTGGCCGCGGTGGAGAAGCTTTTACCCGGGAAGCGACAATCCGCAGGCGGATCGTCGGGGAGCGCAGGAAGCGGCAACAGCAGCGGGAGCAGCCACGGAGCTTCCTCCCATCCGCTCTCCAGTCTGCTCAGGTAGGCTGTGGGATGACTGAAGGGGAGGCAGCCACCGGCACTGTTCCTGTCAAAACACTGTCTGATCATTCCACTGTTAGCACTTCAGATATGCTTGCTTAGTTAATCGGTTATCTTTTTTTTATTCATCAAAGCAAACCCAACCTGAACCTGTGCTGGAACGAAGCTGTGGCATGCCTCTTTGTTAGAGCTTTGCTTTTGTCCGTCTACTCTTGTATGCACACAGTGCATTGCAAAAGTAAACATTTTGTCGCGTTACAACCGCATACCTCAGTTTAGTTTATTGGCTCGTAATAAGTCATCCAATAGTAGCACATACATATGAAGTGGAAGAAGAATGTTGCATGGTTTTCAAAAATGTTTTCCAAATGAACATTTTGTTTGTATTCAGCCTTTTTTTTTTACTGTTATAAATCAACCAAGTGCTAATTTCTTCAAACATAGACTACCTTTGTTTTCAAGTTAATTACGAGTAACACTGAGAGATCTGTAGCTCAGGTGGGAGAGCATGTCAAAAGGTCAAGTTGTGGGAAGAAAAAGAGCAGCATAAGAATTTCTATTGGGTCCTAATAAGTCCAATTAGGTCTGCAGGGAGGATAATCAAGGCTGACCTTCACTCTGTTCAGGACCTGTACAGGTTAGGGTCAGGAAAAGGGCAGTTGACATCTCTGCACACCCCACACATTCTGGGCACATTGAAAACCAAAGTCAAATCCCTTGCTTGTGCTCACAGTCTTGGCCAAGAAGCAGATTTTGGGAGGTTTACTTCAGCAGAGACAAGGAAACTAATCAGAGTTGAGGGGAAGATATAGTACAGGGATGTTCTGCAAGAAAAGCTGTTAAAAGACTTCAAAACAACATGGAAACGTAGAAAAACAAGGCCCATTTACTCTTCATGTCCTTTTTGTTGGTGTATCATCCTGAGATCCCCTCAAATTACTTTGATGTTTATGGTTGTAACGTGACAAAAAGTATTATGAATACTTTATATTGATACAAAAACACAATTACATAGTTTTTCTAATCTCTTAGGCATTGATGTGCAATTAATTGCTTACGCACAGTCTAGACTTGAACCGGGCTAATGAAGGTGGAATACAAATATAGTTATCATATCAGATTTAGTCAACCTTCTGGAAACTTTTATTCTCAAGCTTGTGGGTGTAAGCTCTGAAAACGTTTGGTTTAGCTGTGGGCCGCATGAGAAGTCTCCAGCGAAATATCTACGTTTGATGTGGGTTTTCACATCCAAAAGACTTGCTATGCTTGGTAAGAGAGGTTTACCTTAACTGTTGAGTCATTTATCTTCCATTAGTCCACGTGCTGCCTGTGCACACCCTGCTGTGTGGATTTGGACAGGGGAGGAGAGGATTTAACCTAAAAAAAAATTGCAACCATATTTAATGTATTTTTGGCACATGTTTGTGTTAAAGAGCAAGAAAAACAACAACAAAGGGACTGGCAGCAGATGTGATGGAGGCAGTTTCATTTTGTCCTGCGGATAAACTGATAAGAATCAACTTGGTGAACAATTGCTTGAAGTCTCCTCATAATTATTTATACCTGCTTTTAGCATGAATAGGAAAATGCTACCTAACATCTAGCAAAAGTCTGTAATATTTTATCTTACAGATCAGCGCAAAGCAGTGCATAATTGTCAAGTGGCAAGAAAATGAATTTTTAGTCTTTTGCCACAGATTCCCAGTTTGATTCTATTCTGGACTTTGTGTGAAGCATTGAAATCCGTCTATGTGTTTTGATCCAAGTCATTTCATTGTAGCTTTGTTTGTATGTTTAGGACTGTTGTCGACCTTCAGCCCAGGAATAAGACTTCTGCAGCGTCTTAACGGGTTTCCGTCCAAGTTTGCTCTGTGTTAGCATCTTTTCTTTTCCCATCAACTCAACAAAGCCTGGACTGTCGGTTTAGGTGCACGGCCATGTCCTGGGAGCTTTTCATTTTTGTGCCATTTTCTTTCCATTTTTTTTTGTTAATGGCTGGATGAAGAATATTGTTTTATAGCCTAATCTTTAAGCGTTTCTACGGCTTTATCCCTGACTTAATGCCACATGTTCGCTAATGTTCACACAGGTGGACTCTGTTCTCTGATTAGATAGTTTTCAATGGAAATTAGTTGTACTGGAGTTTAGGGCCACAATCAATGATTACTTTAGCAAACAATTATTCTGACGAGTAATCAGTTAATCTGATAACAGATGTACACATTTTGCACGTTTTATGCAGTATTAAAAGTACATGAAAAGATGCACATAAACAAATTACATTTTGAAATAAGAAAATGAATGTTTTATAGCCTAAAATGCTATAGCATGGTGAACACTTGATCATTTGCAGGAAAGTTTGCATCTGCAGTTAAGAAAATACTTTTAACATCAACATGTGCAAAGTTCAGCCCTTTCTGCTTAACTTAACATTAATGTAAAGCGGGGCTGATTTTAGCTATTTTTCCTGATTCACTGATTAATAGTTGGATAGCAAAATGTACTTAATAGGATTTTGGTTTTTTTTATTTTACGGAATTTAAACTGGGTGAAACTAAAAGTATGCCACTTGAGGAGTTTTGGATAGAACAGTTTACAAAGTTTTTTTTATTTTTTTATTTTTTTTATCTTGCATGCAAAATATTTTTGCAGTTTTGGCTTAATTACTGGCCTCTATGTTCTTTTAGCAAATGGTCTTGTTTTGGAGTCTGTAGCCCAGTTGATGATGAATTGATTACTGAATTAGTTGAGAATTATTTTGTTGATCGATTCATCACAATTAATCTGATTAACCGCTTCAGCCCTACTGGAGTTTGTTTGGAGGCCATATTTTCAAATGTTCATTTAAAAAAAACGTTTTGAAAATCTCATACAATTTTCCTGAAATTCACTTATCCACTACTCTCTTAGTAATCACTTATAATTCATATTAAATATACTCAGGTTTGTGGTTACAATGTGACAAAATGTGAAGGAAAACACCTTTGCATGGTGACGTGGCCACGCCTTTCCTGTCTTGAATGTTTGTCACTTAAAACATAAACAGTTGTTTGGGATCTGAATGCCAGGGCAGCTTTTGTCTAAGCCTGAAGTGTTGAAGTGAACTTCCTCGTGCTGCATCAATGTGTTACTCAGCGCAGGCTGCGCAGCATACTTAGGGTAATTGCATTAAACTCTTTTAATCCGAAATCCATTTCAGAAATGTCATGCAGTCAGGGCCGGCTCCATCTTTCACTCTCTGATCTGTGGGCGGACCGGAGAGCCCATTGTGTCATCTACTCTGTCTTGAGCAATCAATGTTTGGCAATGGGAACTGTGGGACATAATTGGCCAGGCCATGCAGGAAGTGAATAAACCCCTGGTTGAAAGCTTGTTGCTTGTGGACACATGAGCTTATTGGGCATGTGAGGAGTACTGACCACAGGGGAGCCTGTGGGATCGTAGCTCCCATGCATGACATTTGATTTGGCCTGCATGATGAAAATGTCAATACCGTTGTCTGCAAGTGAATTGCCTGGTAGTCCAGGTTGTGGCTTTGGTGTGTTTGTTGTTTCATTCATCAGAATGTATTTGTGACCTATTCATCATCCTTTGTTAGGGAAGTGTAGGCTGGTAATCTTGTCAGAGCTGATTTAATCTCAGTCCAAGGCTGTTGTTTTTGGTAAATCTCAGATCACGCTCGCTTTAATGCCCTCATGCAAACAAAAAAAAACAAAACAAAAAAAAAATAGATGTACTGTTGAAACTTCTGTTGCTGTGACGCACACCGAAGCTTCCTAATGTGTATAAAGTTGCAAGTCGCATTGTTTTTATGGACTAGTTTCTGGTTCTGAGAACCTGTTTGCAGAGAAGTTTGTCAGCAGCCGTGGCATGTTTACTGGGCAGAGCTATCCTCGAGTTTTGTTGCATGATCCACTTGACTTCAGTGCTGCTCTTCCAGGGGGTGTGTGTGTATGTTTCCACCAGATTTCTGGCGTTCTTCGCATGGAATGGGCCACATGTTGGGGCTTGCAGTGTTTTTGTAACCAGGCCGTTGTGCAGCTCTGCTCTGCGGAATGCCTGCTTTCCCAGGAGAATGTGTCCCAGGCGTTGCCATGAGGTAGACACTGACCTCCAGCATTTTTCACACCGACTTCTAAGCAGGACTTCATCAATTAGGGAAGCTGGGACGTGTTCTCAAATGTGCGGTATCAATATCCCGTGAACTTGTCCACATTCGGTCACATTGCAGCAACACACGTGAATGTACTGTGCTGGTACTGCATGGGAAAGACCTAGACAAAGCAGTGCATAGTTGTGAAGCGGAAAGAAAATGATACGTGGTTTTTAAATGTTGTGTGAAATCCATTTGCAATCAGCCCTCTTGAGTCGTTGCAGAATGGTCTTTAGCTGCAACGGCAGCTGCGAGTCTTTTGGGTCGTGTTTACACCAGAGCTGCACATGTAGAAACTGAGAAGTGTGTCTGCTCTGTGCAAAGTAGCTCAGTCATGTCCCTTCAACATGACTGAGCTCAAACTCAGTCATGTTGAAGGGAAGTTGTCTTATTTTCAAGTCTTTCTAAAGATTCACAAATAAATTTAGGTTTCAACTGCCTCCAAAGATTGTCCTGTATTTAGCGCCATTCATCGTTCCCACAGCACGATGCTGCAGTGTTAGCGTTTCACCACACGTAGCATCTTTCATGTACAACAAAAAGGTTCAGTTTGGTCTGGACATCCAGGTCTTGGTGCGTTTGCCGTTCTGTTTACAGACATTAAGCCACACGTGGGTGAGCTGTCTTCACTAAGTGGATGCACTGGGTTTTATTCATGTCTGTCCAAAATGATTTTCCTTCCACTTATCTATCAGGCATTTCTTTCTGTTAGTCTCTTACGAAAAGTATCCTAGTAAAGTATACTTGTAACAAAAAAAAAACAATGAAAAATTATTTTGTAAAGCCCCATATCTACTTCATTTTCTGTTACATAATCCTGTATTTTGGATGTTTTTTGTTAAGATTTTCTTTTTCCACTTGCACTCCCTGGCCTGGATTGTCCTAACTCGGACAGCTGCTGCTGTTACACCGGAGGTGAGACAAGTCCCTGGCAGGGAGAGCGGCTGCCCACTGAGGAGAAATTAACAGAGGAATGCATGGAGTCCTGGACGGACACTCCAAGAGTTTAGCCAGATGAGAACTTTCTTCTCCGCTTCACAGCCGTGTTCTTTGTCCTACTGACAAGCCACAGGATGGTGCTTTTAATATTCATATCAGGCCCAGAAAACCATTCTGAGACTTTTGTATGCTTTCTAATTTAAGGGAAATGAAAATTGACCTGTCAGCCTGTTGATCAGAACTGGACCACCTATTAAGAGGAGCGTAGCTATTTATTTGGGAGAGGGAATCTTTGAGTGAAAAAGGAAGAGCCTTTTTTTGATTTGCTTTTGCAGCTCTTTTAGAGACTTTGTGAAAGAGCTGTTAAATAATTTCTTCCATCCAGTTTTTTTTTGACATTCTGCTTTTAAAAAAAAGTGACTATATTGAGGAGTGGTTCGCATTTTTAGGGCTTTGGGCACACCTCCAGAGCATCCTATTTCATCCGCAGTTTCCTGCTCACACCAGGAATAGCCGCTCTATCAACTTTGAGAATATTTGCTGGTGTCCTTTTATCTCCAGAAAGAAACTATCCCACAGGATTCTGTTTTTTTGAAGATGTCTGGTTGTATGTGATATTGCAGTGTGGGACTGATGCGTGTCGAGGGGATAGGCTCGCTGAGGAGATGCAGAACATTCCTTCCTCCACTTTTGTGCACACATTCAAGTGTGCTGACTTGCATGTGTTAGGCGTGCACGGATTCCAGTTTTCTGGCTGATTGCCGATCTTTAAAAAACCCGACTGATTCCGATCTTGAAAGATACCAATTTATCATTTTATTTTTTTGTGCAAAAAGTCGCTAAATACAGTGGTAATGTCATTAGTTAGCACTTTTGTTAAATGTGCAGATGAGACCTGGTGAGCGGGTGGGTCAATCAGCCCTCTATCATTGTAAAACAAAAGGGAACTGGAAATGATTTTTAGGCCTTTGTCGAGGTAGATAAGATCAGTTTCACATGTAAATACAGAAAACGAGGAAATTGGGCTGATTTATTGGTACCCCTAGTACGTGTGCACCTCTGTGCTTGTAGATATTATGCACACATGCACATCAGAGACACAATCAAGCATGGAGCAGCTAAGAAATAGTAATATATCTCTATACTTGTATGTGTAGATGTTAATTGGTTAATCCTCTTTCCCACTTTTTGTAGATCAAGTAATTTCCACTGCACTCAGGCAAGCAAACACACTGTGTGTGTTGTTTACTGTATCGCGACAAATTACATTAAAACAACTTAAAACAGAAAGGAAAAAAAAGAGCTCACCACTTATTTCAGTGTGCATCCTTAAAGGTTTTATTTCTGGGGTAAATTTCTCCCTGATTTGGATCCTGCAGTGAAAACAACGCGGGTTAAAGAATAATCCTGGAAAACCTCACTGCTTCCCAGAAAAAAAACCCCCCAAACTTTCCTGCACTGGAACTTTAAGTGTTGACAAGGCAGTTTGTACCACTTGCATTCCAGGAAAAGCTCCATCAGATCATCTCCTGCTGTCCGGGCAGATGCACCCACAGTGGTCACAGCACATCATTTGTTGACCTCTGAACTGAAACAGACATTAGTAGGAGGGAGCAGTGCTGGGAAATGTAACACCACAATGTTAGCATTCCAAGAGCATCTGAGTTTGGGATATTCTCCTCTGAGTGTTGTGTTTGTTTAGTCACAGAAGCCATGCAGAATGGCGCCTAGCAGTGATGGATTCCACAAATGTGTGTGTGTGTGTGTTTTTTTGTGTGTGTGTGTGTGTGTGTGACAAATACAGTGTCCTCTTAATTCAGTCTCAAGCCCTCTTCATGGTGGTGGACTAAAAATAGCCTTCATCCAAGTGGGTCAGAGTTTGGGAGATTAGTTAGTAGTGGAGCTCCTTTGAAGTTTAATGGAAGAGAAGAAAATAATCTTGTGACAGTGCCTCGAAGGGTTGTTGGTTTAAAAAAAAAAAAAAAAGAGTGGTGGGGGGGCTTCGGCAAAAGTTTAATCTTAGCACTTAAACAGTTTTGTCAGTTCTGTAGCTTTCAGCAGAAAGTCCGGTTTTATATTTCTAGCTTTCTATGGTTCCTGTTTTACAGCTGAAAGCTAAGGGAAGTATTGCAGAACATGCCTTGTTCTGACTATTGAGTAGATTTCTCTAGACCTTTACGCATTAGATAACAAGAGCAAAAGGCAACGCAACAGTCCGCAGTGAGAAGTGTCTCGCAGCTCATTTCCGACCTGCGCACGTCAACATGCGTCTTCTGACTGTTTACATCCAGCAGCTTAGATGTTTTCTCACCCATCTGGCGTCTACGTCTTTCCCACCCTCTTGCCCGCCTGCTGAGTGGAGGCCAACCTCTGCTCTACCTTCAGACTTTGAACATGTTACACATGGAGCTGTCCACCCAGAAAGCAAATGTTACATGTTTTTCTTATCATAGCCCCGCTTTTGCTTTGCTGTTGACCAGGTGAGGAAGGAAAAAAAAAAAAAAAAAAGGGAATAACCCTCACTTTAATTTCAACATTAAAGGGCGCATTTAGTCTGTGGAGGATCAGTTTCATAGCCACAAAAATAGCTTTTTAGAATGCTTCTTTAAAGATTGACTTTGCTGATGAATATGATAAACTAGCTGAGCTTTTAACAAAAATAGTCAAGCTATGCAGACCAGAACACAGCAGTTCTGGTTTTAAAACAGAGTTGTCAACATAACTAAAAAAAAAAGCTGCTGAATTGAGCTGAAATGAAAGGTTTGACAGAAAAGAGGGTTTCTGTCAAAACGAAAATGAGATTTCCTATTGAAGCTGGTCTAAGTTCCTTTGAAGCAGCTAAGATAACTGTAGGATTGCTGAAAGACAGTGTTTTCATATCCTGTCATTGTATTTTAGTGGCTATTTTCTTCTTTTTTTCCCCCTTATAATCCATTTTTATGAGTTTTCTCCAGCTTTTTTCATTCTGGAAATCACGTTGATCCTGTTAAACACTGTTAGACTGCTCTGCTGCGTGCCGTTTCCAAAGCATATGCAGCTCTTTCACACCTCCTGCTGCAAAACAGATGCCCTGTGAAATACTCATTGTGAAGTTATGAGTTGTGAGGACTCAATCAGGATTTGAACTGAGTTGCTGGTGCTTATTTTTATATTGTTTTGCCCCTTTTTGGCCACAATGGAACAAATGTGGTCAGAAGGAGAACTTTTGGCTTCCCGCAGCAGGCCGATTGGTTAAAATTCATCACCAAAATCACCGAGGAGATTTTGCCAAATTGACCAGGAGGTGTAAAGTACACTCAGTGCAAGCTGAATCTGTCACTCAAGCATTTTGATGATTCATGTCACCTTGTGGAGATTTCCTACCTTGTTAAAAAGTTGCTTTATAATTTTAAAGCCTAAAAGAAAAACAGAGCTACTACATGATATTCAAATACATTCTAGGAATGACCCCTTGTTAAAACTGTTTTGCTTATTGTTAATCTCTTGGCAGTTTAAAATCAGTTCTACTGGCTAGGACTTAAAATTAAGCCATTATTAAATACACTTACCTAATTAACAGCAATAGAAAGTGAAGACAGAAATGTCATGAAGATTATATTCTCCAAGACTTGACTTGAAACTCCCCACAAACTATGTAGTTTGTGATTTATTGCTGGATTTCAGTAGAAATCCACCCATCAAGCTTTTCTTGGTACACATATTTTTTTTTTAAACGGCTATCAAAACACATAAAAAGAGGGGAAAAAAATGTGCTTGAAGTTCAGTGATGTAGGTAGTAACTTTGAAATCAACAGGCGATGAAGAGATTATAAGATTATCTCTATTTATGCATCAAAACACATGCCCCTAACCTTTATCTGATTTTTACTAAACTCACAGCAAAGTATTTACAGTAACGTGTGGGTTTCCCGTATGGCTCATTTTATGAACAGAAAAAAAAAAAAAGCTTTTTCAGGGTTGTGCCTGTTGATTACCAGTCAGAGTGGATCAAGGGAAACTTTTCCAACTCGGACAAATCTAAAGAGTTCAGTTTTCTTTTGTCATTTTTACTATTTCCTTTCAATTAAAACAGAGCAAAGTTAGGAATGCTTAAATTGACCTATTTACCTAATTTACCAAAAACCTTTACAATGTTTTTATCAGTCCTAGTAACAGTAGTAACAGACACATATGCCTGTCGTCTTACTCTTGCTTTATGGTAATAATTAAGAGCTCTCCCAGTTTCTCCCAGAGAGAGAGATGCCTGGTCATTAACCACATGATGAGAATAATCTCATTAGAACCATTTGTTTGGTATATGTTCAGTGCAGGCTGTCATAAATTTAAATATTAAAATACAGTCATGGGTCTTTAGTTTGTGGGAAAAAAAAATATTGCGCTCATCTGATTATTTTTTTTTTTGATGTTAGTCAAATTTCACTTCTTCATTTCTCTGACTTCTGGTCGATTTTCCTGTTTAAACATGTTCATAACTCTCACCTGCGGTCCAGACATGTGTTTTGGTCTGCAGCGTGTTGCTCTTTGCTGCAGTGTTTTGTCCTGCGCTCATCAGAAATGGAGACTTCTGGCAGGTGCTTCAGTCTGAGCTGAGATGAAGATGCTCAGGTTGACTGCTTGGCAGCGGGGCATCTGGTTCCAGCAGCTGCCAGCACTATGCATAATTAAGCCAATTTCCCCAACGGTGGCTGACATGAGCCAGTCGTCTCTGCTGGGCTCGCTGCCCCGGGGCGGACCGGTTCCTGGCAGTGTGGTCACACTGCTAATAGACTGACGATAAAGCTGTTTATGACGTGGGGTCCGCACTCACCTGGGTTCTTCTGTGTTTTAAGGGACTGCTGAATTTATTTAGCCATTCCTTCCCTCCTAGGAGTCCATAAATCAACATTTAGTTGTTTGTTTTAGCTTTCGGCTGATGTGGATTTTTTATTTATTTATTTATTTTTTTTTGCATTATTAATTAGCTGACTGAATTTCCTCTTTATTTTCTGTTTACTTTTTCATCTAAACAAACTCAATAAATATGCATGACCGACTGGTTATGTATGACCTATATTTTATGTATTGAAGCACAAATGAACGTACTGCATTTTTAAGTTTGGTGTTGCTTAAACATTGAACCCAGCTCACAAACGCCAGCATCATTTCTGAATGTTGTTCATTTACAGCCTTTGTAGCTAATGTGTAAACTGAAATAGGCAGAACATCCAGGTGTATCTCAATAAATTGAAATGTCACAGTAATTAAATTCAGAGGTAACACTTTATTTGAAGGGGGGTGAATAAGACTGACATGACACCATCATAAACATGACATAACACCTGTCATGAACATGAATAAGCCTTCATGAATAGTTATAACTGTTGTCATAAAGCGTCATTCGGTAAATTATGACACTTTTAATACAAAGTTGACATTATTCAAAATGTCTGTTATGACAACTTGACATTAACCAAGAAATCATTACTGATATAAATTTGTTATAAAATAATTACTGATTGCACTTTAAAAATTAGGTAACTTTATGTTATTAAAGGTAAAGTTTAAACAGTAATGATTTCCTGGTTAATGTCAAGTTGTCATAACAAAGACATTTTGAATAATGTCATCTTTGTATTAAAAGTGTCATAATTTACCGAATGACGCTTTATGACAACAGTCATAAATATTCATGAAGGCTTATTCATGTTCATGACAGGTGTTATGTCATGTTTATGACAGTGTCATGACAGTCTTTTTCAACCCCCTTCAAATAAAGTGTTACCAATTCAGATATAGATTCATTATGCACAGATTCAAGTGTTTAATTTGGTCAAAGTTGGTGATTGTGGCCTACAGTAAATGGAAATAAAATTTGTTTTTATATAGCATTTTTATAGTACACTGAACAAAAGACTAAAAAAATGAGATTTTTAATGCAGAAATGTTATCGTTATGACCTACACAGTCATAGACAAGTTTGCTGACTTGACAGTTGTCTACTAGACTCTCACTGAATTCCTCCATAAGGAAGTTAAGCCATGAAAACTGTTTTTTTAAGAAGCTGACTCTTCAGATTTCTATTTCCAGGCATATGAGTGGAAAGTTGTCTGGAGGGAAAAAAGCACCAGGGATGGCAAAGCTAATGCAATATTCTATTTTTTTTTTCTAATTAAAATAAATAAAATTTTATTAAGCCACAATTATCTAAAATTAACTGATAGCACCATCTGTGTAGCAAAGATATGGTATATCTTTTAGGTTTTGAAGAGAATTGTTAAAATAAATATATTTTTCACTCATATTTTATTTTGCTATGTTCACCTGTATTGACTGTATCATGCTGATTTACTTGAACACTTAGAGAGCAGTTGAAATATTAAATTGACATTAAATAATTGTATTCCAATTAACTGAGGTGCACTTATGGGTTTTTTTGTTTTGTTTTTTTATTCCTCCAGCCACAGTGATCAGGATTTGTAAAAAAAATAAAAACGCAGATTTTAACCCCCATGAATGTCTTGCAAACTCCAGCTTCATCCCACTGATATCCCCACAGGCAAATTAAGGATTAGCTCAGCTTTTCAAACAGGAATTCCTCAGCCAGTTCCCATGAATGTGCCCCCCGCGCCCCTCTCCAACCAAATCAACTCTGTTTTGCCCATTACCTCCGCTGTGGGCCTAAGCTCCATCTCTCGGTGAGGTTGGTTTTGAGCCGTAGTAAGAGGATGAAGTGGATTGTGGAGCATCAGTCTGACTCATGCCCTTGAGTGCCATGCTGCCAAAATGCTCGAAGGACGAAACACTTATGCAGCTTTTAAAGCCGCTGCTGCTGGCAGCTGTCTTAATAGCAAGCAGGAAGACTTTGACTGTAAGGAAATGTAATGAAACGTTCACTTGCTCTGCATGGCAGCAGTTCAGATGGGATTAATGAACAGCCATGGTCCTGAGTAGAAATGTGATATGTTGCCAGCATCATAACGTGCCTCGTGATGCGCTGTGCTGCGCTCCTTTTTGGTCATGAGGCAGATGTGTGTCAATGTTTGTAACATTGAGTAAACTTTCTTTTTAAAAGTCCCTTTTATTTTTTTTTTTTTTTTTAGCTTTGATGAGGATGACCAAAAATGCATGATAAATATTTGACCTAGATGATCTTTGCTCATTGCTGAGTGTTTGGTTTTTAGAGCAGTTTTGCAAGCTGTTCGTTGTTACACCTCCCACAATAGAAGAGGAAGCTTATTTTAGCCTAGAAAGCTGATCAAAAGTCTAAACTTGAATCTACCAAATATTTAACAAAATAATAGATGGAAAGAGTTGGGGTTATGCTGGTTATCGGGGTACACCTTTTAAGCTTTTTACCATATTAAAAACTGAAAGCAAATCAGGGCTTTTTTTTATGCTGTCCATCAAACGTTTTATAAAAACGGTGAAACTGAACATCTTTCCTGAACTCCCTGAATTTACCACAAACATATTGCAGAGAATTGTTTAATGGCTTCTTACATCTCTGTCCTTACTCTGACTTCAGTTTTACCACCTCACTGCATCATGTTGTACATAGGCATGTTGAGAACATGTGGGTAAATAAATTTAATGGTAGTTTCCGACCAGTCTGTCATCAGTTCCCATGAAGGAAGAAATCAGCCCACTCAGTTTTGAAAAATGTCTGTCCTCACTGCATCCACTTTGAAATGACACAAGTAGTTTCCCATAAATCTAGCGACTCAGTAAGTTGACTGCATGTTTCCGATCCAGAGTTATGTGGTTTAACTTAAACTAACCAGACTGTAGGATTTTTTTATATATTCTGCAGAACAGTTCAAATAATAATACAGTGCTTTTTGCTCAAAGCTCTTGTACAAGTGTCATAAATGTGCCGAAGCACTACTTCGTTTAATCTTTCAAACCTAAGCACATAACTTATGTTTGAACTTAAAAAAAAAAAAGTCATCTTACAAAATATTTTGTAAGATATGCGTGTTATATGCAGGTTTTGTAAATTCAGGAATTGGTTTAGTAAAGCTTTGGATGAAGAGTAAACCTGAAGACGTGTGTGTTTCAAAGTAAAATGATTAAAAATATCAGTGATCATAATGACACACCTCACTCAGTGTTTATGTAGCAAATAACTTTCTGTTGATCTCATTATTCCTCCCACCCCATGTCTGACGTGTGGCATATTCTCCCTTTATGGATGCTTCTTAGTTCCCGCTCATGGTCATTTTCATTTGTGGGGGATTTTACTCCTAGTAGTTACATAACTCTTCTATGTAGGACAGCTACTGGAGGTCTGTTTGTCTCCTGTTTTCCCTTCTGGTGAGATCCATACCCACATTTAAGGCAGAACTGCTGTCCTCCCTGCAACAACTTTGTCAGCCAGAAATCCAGATGTTATGAAGACTGTATGCATCAGCGCCTTGAGTACTCCCATAGAAACCTCTGTTGCACATTTAACAGAGGTTTCTCGGTCTCCTGCTCTTCCTATCATCACATTTTCCCAGTGGAGTGTTTCCTCTGAGCAGTGCTTTTGATGTCCCGTGACTTTCTGAGACGTTACCCAGAAGGCCTGCTCTAACAAATAAACAGCTTATGTTTTGGATGGCGGAGCTGAGCTTCCCCCGTGTGTCTGCGCTCTTCTCAGACCCATTGTTCTGCAGGCTACAGAGCCCTACACAAGACACTTATTTAATGAGACGGCTCTGACTGTGTAATTGCAGGCTGCTTCGCTGAGCTATTGTGGGAGATGTATTTTAAAGGGGCAAAACGGCCATTAGTGCGACAGAAAAGAGCTATGCGTTTGTGTGTGCGCGTGTGTGTGTGTGTGTGTGTGTGTGTGTGTGTGTGTGTGTGTGTCTTTGGGGAGTAAAATCACACGGAGATGTGAGGACACCAAGAAAACTTTTGTCGCTTCATTTACTCACTGATTATTTTAGGGATTAAGTCACATTTTGTGTGCAAAATCTATCAAGCTGACTTTGAAGGGGTTTTTCTGCCCTGAAAGGACTTGGGAAATGTTTTAATATTCAATGGCTGGTAAGGATTTAGATCTAATTCAGTTTGTGTTGGACTGTTCAAATACCACATCACTCTTTCTGTTTTCCTTTCGGATAGTTCCTGTTACATATATGAATGAAATGGTATAAATAAAAAAAACATATTCACATATGTTTGATTCTCTGTGAAGCCCATCTCTGTTTGCTCCATTTCCTTTTCTGACTCCGCGCTCAGATATTTGGTTCACTCATGCTGGGATTTCTAAGTCACATGATTTATTTAGGATTTGTTGAAGTCTTTCAGGGAGCTCCACATCCCGTCTTGGCACTATGTCTCGCCAGACATCCTTTGGCTTCTTAAATTACACTCTCTGTCCTCCTCTGCTGCTTCCCTCCCGTCTTTCTTGCATCATAGTTCTTTCTTTCCTCACCGCAGTGCTCTTTGCAAATTAAAAAAAAAAAAAAAAAAAAGAGCCCAAACCAATCAAAACTGACAGCTGAGTTCAGTGCAAATGAATGAGAGTGCAGGGCTAATACTAGGCTACCTCACACTTCACCCCATGAATAGCTTTAAGGTCTTTCAATGCTTTTTTATTTATTTATTTATTTTTTTTTCCACTGCCTTTGCATATCCCCAGCTTGTTTTTCTCCAGGTCATCTTAGCGCTTGCTCAGGAGGTGTTTAGTTTTTCTATCTCTTCCTGATATTCCTGTTTTCTGGTGCTGGCAGCCCTGCTCTGTTTCATTCTTTGTCACTTTAAAAAAAAATGTGCTTGAAGGTGGTTTCCCAGCGTCATCCTTATGAAGTCTTAAATTCATGTATCTAAAATTAAGGCCTTAAGACGTCTTAAAATTATTAAACATAATTTAAGGGAAATGGTTGATTTATGTTTGAGTTCTGTTTTCATTTTGACTCAAGACGGTTAAGGCCACTGGTGACTGTACACCCTTGCTAAATAGCAAAAGTGTATTAGCAGCTGCATTAGCACGAACCGTTGTTTCAGATTCCTCCTGGGAAAACGGATGGAGGAGAAAAGCTAGCTAGCTAATCTGCTTTTTGGTATCTAACATGGTTTAAGTGCAAATTTATCACCAGTTGTTTTTACAACGTCTGTCTTCACCTTTGGATCACTTTTGTTGCAAACCCATATAATGCTACCTTCATTTTGTGTAAAAAAAGAAAAGTTTTCGCACTGCAGGAGTCGAGACTGTTTCTTTTGCTCATTTCAGGTCTTAAATTTCATTCAAAAGTCTTAATTTTTAGTTGTTGAAACCCTGCAGTTGTATGCAAGCAAGGATGAGTGGTGGTGATGTAATTTAGTTGTGGGGTGATGGTGAGAATGAGATGGCGGTCGTCCTGTCAAATGAGTGGGAGCTGTTTGTTGCCGTGTTGCATTTGTGCATATATTTTCACCTGATGTGTCAAAAACAGAAGTCTAACAATCATTTCTGTTTTTCACAGCATCTGGAGAGGCCCCAATGTGAACTGTGTGGACAGCACTGGATACACACCTCTGCACCATGCCGCCCTCAATGGACACAGGTACATCAGAGATGAATAAGAGGATTTGCACAGCAAGTTTGTATTTTGGTCCAAATGTATTAAAATCACAAAAAAAAAATCATGCACAAAGATGTTCAAGTTGTGTATTTAAGTTTAATCTATATTAGTGTGACCTACATTCGTATATTTAAGTATATTTGAGCCTTTATTTGAATAAAATATTCCAACACAAATACCTCCTTAAGAAGCTGTTACTCCCACATATGTTGCAGATTCCTCTAATGTAAACACGTACATCCTCCTATGTGTAGCTTTTATATTCTCCATCAGAATTCAAACTTGTAAATTTGGGAAACCACAAACTAAACACTTAGAGACCCTTTGAGAAACTGACTAATCTAAGTGCAGTTTTGTGTGATGGGGCAGAGGAAAATGAAGTGAAAAAATATGCTACTTGAAGGCAATTGCATTTTCTTTGTAGTCATTCTGCCCTTTCACTAAGAAAGAGCAAGATTCAAGCTGATAACAGGAAGGCTTAATGTGTTACAGACAAGTTGCTTTGTTTTAGCCTTTTCAGTTTTCAAATTCTCTGTTGTGAAACACGTTGGATTGGAAAGTGTTGGCAACCTTTTGAAAATCCTTGGATGCCGATATTGGCTAGGAATGTCTAAAAGTGCCGCCAGAAAATGTAGTTGTTTTTGTCTAAACCTCTGAGAATGATTATGATAAAAAAAACAGCAGATAATCACACCGAAATTTTCATAGCACATCATAGTGTGCCTTCCATAAAGGTTCTGACCCGTCCTGTGCCTTCATTCCTCCGCAGCGCTGTGGTGGAGGCGCTGCTACGGAACGAGGCCTTGACCAACATCGCCGACAGCAAGGGCTGCTACCCGCTCCATCTGGCTGCGTGGAAGGGAGACGAGCGCATCGTAAAACTTCTCATCCACCAAGGACGTTCAAATCCCCAAATCAACGAGCAGGTCTGCCACTCCTGTGCGCTTGTTCTTTTAAGTTATGGCCACATTTGCGGTTTCTTTTTTTTTTTTTTTTTTTGACTACAGATATTTTCGACTTGTCTGGTTGGAAGTAGAAATGAAATTCTCTCGGTGTTCAACAAAGCTTCTCTTTACTTTGAATTTTCATCCTTTCAGGGTATTCTGAGGACAGTTTGAAATGAGTCAGCTTCTGAGCAGTTTGTTTTTGAAAAAAATGAAACTGCAGTGGTACCAGAATGGCAGATGTAAAGTTTCATTAAGCGATCACAGAAAGCTGTGAAAAAGAGCCTCGTTTAGACTTGGGCAATTGAGCATGGCGTGGCCTGAAACCAAACAATATTAATGTTAAAAAAGAATGTGACCACAGTGCATTAACCTCAGTGCATTATGATACTGACTTCTCCTTTGATAATGTGATACTTGAAGTGCTTCAGTGCTGTGCCAAGAGTGAGAAGTGCTCATTTCCTCTAACCGTTTTAACTGTTTTAACACTTGTCTTTGATATTTTTTTGGTTGCTTGCACAGAGATCATCCTCTTGGGCTGTCCTGTTTTGAAACATAAGAAAAAAAAAATGGCACATCATGAACATTAAAAAAAAAAAAAAAAAAAAAAAAAAAATTTTTAATTTTCAATCAAATTTTTGATAGTTACCCTTGACACTAGTGAAA
>NW_015114914.1:42124-98337 GCF_001443285.1 Poecilia latipinna
TGGGCGTTCATTTTTGTAAAAAAAAAAAAAAAAAAAAGGAGACAACAGAAAAATAAAAAAAAAAAAAAAAAAAAAAAAAGAAATTTGTCATTTTAATCAAATTTGATTCACTATGACTGCGGCCTGATGAGAAACTCTCATGGTCTCATTTTGTGCCATTTCTTCCTGCCTGTTCATGACATCCGATTATTCATTAACTTAACCCAATTTTTTGTTCTCCTTTTTGTTTAGTTTGACTCATCTATGTGATGATTCCTCATTCATTCATTGCTTGTCTGAACCGAAACCATCGACCTATCTTCTCTTCCTCCCTTGCAGAGCTCTGTAGACCATAAAGAGTTCAAACGCTGTGGGCCCTTTGACCCTTATATTAATGCCAAGGTGTGTACACAGTGCTGTCGAAAACAACATTTCCTCCTGAAGATTTTCCTTGCTTTACTGCTGTGCTGACTTGTTGTGCTTGTTGCTGCTGCTCTGTGGGGTCAGGGGTCCTCTGCTGCTCAGCTATCAGGTGCTTTTATGCTCAAGTACATGTTGATTTCTGCTATATCTGGCTTTTCACCCCATGTCTTAAATCGAGCTGCATTTTGTTGGAATGTTATGTTCAAAGTTGGCATGTTTTCTTTTACATTATGTTACAAATTGTTTCGCAATTGCATTCAAAATATTGCTTCATATTTAAAAAAGAGAACTGAATGTTGTTAGAGATGTAGGTCGGGCTAATAGACCAAAATGAACAAGCCGATATTTATTTATTACTGGTCAGTTGGTTGCTGGTTCAATGTCCATTTTATAGAGAGTTTGTCTGATAGACGAACAATGTTTGTAAAGTATAAGAAAAATGTTAAAATAGGTTTTCAATATTTGTGGTGTTACGTTAGGACCAACTTTCTTAACAGACCAGCAAGTTTAAGTGTCTCTGTTTTCAATTCTATTTTCATTTTGGATTTTTTGGGAGTTGATCAGTGCTTATCCCTCAAAAATGTAAAAAACCCCACCTCCATATGTACTTTTTTCCTATACACAAACAGGTGGAAGAACAAAGTTCAGTCAAAAATAAATAAAATATATGTAACACCCCATCTTCACTGCAAAGCATCTCCATATGCAAACGGGTGGAAGACCAAAGTTCAGTCAAAAAAAGATAAAAATAAAGTATACATAACACACCATCTTCACTGCAGTGCATGTTGGTTGCAGTATCATGCTGTGGGCAGGCTTGGTCAGAGCAGATAGCCAGATGAATGGCAATCCTGTAAGAAAACCTGTCAGATCTACAGAAGGTGGTTTTACAATGTTTTCAGTCAGGCGGACTGAAGAAGGCATCATTCACTTTTCAGGTTATTTGTAAAAGACAAAAAAGGAAACTATATTTTTTTCTTGTACTTAAAAACAACATGCAATATGTTTCTGTTGGTTTATCACATAAAATGAGTCTTTGGAAGACGAAACAATTATAAAAGTTTCAAGGGTATGAAAACTCTTCCAGGGCATTATATCTGTGATATTTTTCAGACAGATGGCAATAAGTTTTATTACCTTCTGTTTTACTATAAGTGCTTACAACAAAATAGCAGAGGAGGGTATTGCTTTTGCACAGCCGTCTCTGATCATTGCTGATTTTCCTTCTGTGCTTGACCCTAAAACTGTTGCAAACCTGATTTAAAACCTAGAGATCCTGATTCAGCTCTTATTGTCAGTAAACATCCTGTTGTTTTGGGGGAAATAAAAAGTCAATCTGTTTACAACAAAAACAATCATTAGGATGTATTCTGTTAAATATGACACTTTGTATGAGATCCTCACAATATGCGACTCTTTGGTAAAATTACCATGGTTTCACTGTAGCTCTGTATTTACACAAAGCTTTAAAACTGAAACGAGTAACATGATCTAACTGCTTTTCATTCAAAAGAAATGAAAAGCAGCCATTGTTGCTGCTACTCCGAAAATGATAAATGGGTCATTACAGTAAAATGTTCTCAGTAGCGATAATGTTTTATTACATTTTCATTCATATACCTTAGAAAACTGTAGAATAAACACACGTTAAATGTGGCAGTTGTGACTTTCATGTGCTTATTGTACAAAATATTACACCTTATTGCTATTTTGCTCCTTAAGAATGGGAGTTTAACAAGTTGGTATGAACTGTCTGACTAGTCGGGCCATCTGCTCCAGTAGAACCTGCAACCAGCTGCTTTATAGAGATGTAGTTTGCCAGATATAGTGTGAACGCAGCCTTACCTCAATATGAATACTGGTTGGAGCTCCTTTAGTTGACACATTATTCTTAAATTTTTCATAATCAGAAATTTTACAAACAGCTCAAATTGTCCTTTTTTTAAAAGTCGGATTGATACTAATCAACTAAGCAGATTGATAATGTTTCGTAACATTATGAATGTGACAGCCACATTTTTGAATAATTTAATTTACTTATTTGACTTTAATAATGTAACTGACTTATTTTCGCTATGAAACCAATCATTATGATCAGTTTCTATTTTGTCTTTTTATTTATGCATTACAAATGACATGTCAACAAAGAGAGGTCCTTTAAAATATGATATGAGCAAGACATCCCATTTCTAGTACGACAAAAATGTATTTATTTTTTAAGCCCCAAGTGCAAAATATTTTGTGATTAAACTGGAAATAAACTCAAGTCTTGAGAGAACCTCTTAATGAAAATGTTTCATGTTTCTGTTGTACCCTCTATTTATAATCTAATAAGAAAGGAAGGAACTTACTAATGAATTTTACCTACTGTCTATTTGTTGTATTTATGACTTTGGTCTAAATTTGATTATTTTATATATCAAATCAATCTACACAGCCAAAGAGGAAAAAGTGAAACCAATTTGGTCAACTAGATAAAAAAGTCTGGACTTTTAACACCTGCAGGCTCAGCCTTCATCAATCATTTCCATAAACATCTAACTAAACTCGCCGTATTTAGCATCTTCACAACGATCATCATGGTTTTGTCTTTTTTGTCAGCTCATCAGCAGCTGCTGCCTCTTATCTGCAGCGTGCGTCCAAACCTCCAGTTTGTCGTTGCCTATTGTCAAATGCTGCAGTACGTTAGACCAAGCTGAAAAACGTTGGTCGTTTATGTAAAGCAGACTCTTTATCTAGCATGTTTGTGTTAGTACTGTTGTTTTTGACCAAACCAACGCATGACTGGCGCTGAACAAACCCGACATACACAGCGTGGTTCCATGCGTAGACAAACACACACACGCATACACACGTATACATGCACGCTCTTGGTGGCTTGAGGGAAAACGGGTGTAGCTGTTGTTTATAAGTTTGGGAAAATAAATGATTAGAAATCCTTTGTTGATTGACTAAAATATTAATATTCGATGGCTTCCTATAGTTTGTGTCACCATTTTCTTATTACTTATTAGCATATGTTTGCCTTCTTTTATTTACATTTTTTTGTGTGAAATAAGCACACTAAAAGGACGTGTAATTTCCTTCTAATTTTTCAAGTGGTTTTGAGAAAAAGTTGTCTTTCCGAACATGCTTAGCCCTGATCAGCGGTTCTTTTGACGACAACTAAGTTTACTGAAAACATTAATAATGAAAAAAAAAAAAAAAAATCCACTAGGACTCAAAAGCTTATGCACTTGATTGAGGCATTTTTGTTTTTACCTCTGTTTCAAAAATTGCCTGTTTGGAAGGGTGGAATTAATTTCTGTGACTTTCAACTTTTTTTTTTTTTTTTTTGTCCTGTTATTTTTCAAAACTGGCTTACTGCAGCACTTTTATTTCAGTTTTTTTTTCCTTGACCTTAAGTTCTCATAAAGCCATCTTGCTTTTCTGGTCATACAAACTATAGTAGTAGACATAGATGTATCCAGTTTCACACTGCTGTGCTTTATGCATGCCTAATCATCCAGAGTCCGGCTATTTGAAAAATGTTTCTCTGTTAAAAGTTTTAATGAGTAACGGAGGAAATGGCTGAAATGTTAGATTAGCTTGTCAGAGAGTTAAGGAGCTGTTCATTGTTTGCGTTGGAGGGAATAGGAATGGAACTGCCAACTTTTACATGCAGACTAGATGAAGATTGAAAAAGGTGAAAATTATTGGCAGTTTGATGCATATGCCAGACAGACAGTGGAGTTGAAATTTAGATTCTTCCCACTCCATGGTGCAGCGTACAGTAACATCTGAAAGAAAACATCATCACAAGAAATGAGCGATAAAAACCTGCTTCTAATATGTTCATTTTTAAAAAATATTGCCATCACTGGAGGAATTTTCTACCATTGACCACGTGCGATTCTATTTTGGTCAACAAATCTTCCTTTCGTGGTCTGAATGTCTCCAAACCTTGGAGTCTGCAACCTTGGCAATCCTAAACAAATGATAAATATCTGTCTTATAAAACCTGCTTGTTTTGTGATTTAAAAAAAAAAATCAGTTTTGCTTGTGTTTTAGTTTGTAGAGAAAAGAAAAACACCAGCCTTTTCATAAGGAAAATTAATACATTTTGTCAAATAGAAATTTTTATGTTTGTTGAAAATTAAGGGGGGGAAAGCACAAAGTTTGTAACATGGTTTCAAAGAGAGATGATGAATCAAATGAATCTTTGTCCATTTAAATTTGACAGGCTTTCTGTCACACACACAAAAAAACCCTTTGCATTAGAGATGCACTAAATTGACCAGAGATGAGCTCTTAATGACAGTCAAATACTGAAAAATCAGACTTATTTTGTTCTCCCTGCAGACATTAGATGTATCAAAATGTAGAAGTGCCACAATTTTCTCTCAACCAGCTAACTACCTTTGATTTACAAAAAAAAAAAAAAAATCTGATACATTTTTGAGAGGCAATAAAGATGGAATTGAGGATAATTCCTTAATTTTCAGTTGAGTTTAACTTGAGTGTTTATGTGGATGGCCTAAACACCAACATCTGAGACTCGTCTTCTAACCTTTTATTAAGATGGACTCTCACAGACTGAAATTTCTTATTATACCTCAATGCTCCTCACTTCAGCTGGGGTTCATTTTTAGACACTTTTCCATGTTAAGTCATTAATGCCTTGCCATTTTTGAACATGTAGGCATGTGAATGGGTTGTTTTGTTGGGACAGAGTTCTGGTTCTTAATATAATAATCTCAGATTACATGTTGATGCTGAGGGAAGCCCCCGGTAAATTGCTTGTGCCTGACACTGTCGCCCTCACAGTCAGGACAGCTAACGGGGTGTGTGTGTGTGTGTGTGTATGTGTGTGTGCGTGTTTGGCCCATGTTTTCTTTTCCTGCAGGTAGAGCTAGAGACTCGGTCAGGCATGTAGAGAAAGCTATTTTTATACGTTGTTACATCCCCCCCCCCCCCCCCCCAACTAATCTTCTTAGCTTTTGACTGGGAATGCTGGCTCAATTTAATGCTGCTGCTCTGTTTGACAGGGTGGGAACACTCCTGCTTGTTTTATTTTTCCACACTTAGTCAAACTATTGGATTCACCAGTGATTGAAACTAAAATTCTGTTTTAGTTTTTAATGTCATGAGGATGGTTAGGGTATTATAGGTTGAATTATGAATAAATTCTCTGGCCTGTTGTGGTTGATGGCATCATGTGACCGAGGGGATGGAGCATCACACTGTAGGATCAGAGCAACATCTCATGTGGAGGAAGAGGATGGGAGATTTCCAGTGTAGCAGTCTCTTTACATCAGCATCAAAGAGGAATTGCCATGCATTTCCTGTCTGTGTAAGTGTATGAGGTGTCTGCGTATGCGCGTGTGTGTATGTATGGAGGGTATGTGCCTCCTTTCCCCTCCCACCACTCAGTGTGTTGAGCTGCGTCTGCTGAGGAGAAGGAGAGATAGGATGTTGTCATAGTAACCGTGGTACGGTATATTGGTCCTAAAGTGGTGGCGAGTGACCTGGTGGCATTATGGTGTGATTCTGCTGGCTGAAAGTGAAGACAGGTACGTGAAGGGTCACTGGTCCTCGAGAAATCTGCTTGCAATGGGTCAATTTAGCTGTTGCTCTGGTCCAGGAACCTGCTAGACTGAAGTTTATTCATTACTCTGAGCTGCTGTTTTCTGTTTATTGTTCATTTTGTGGGTTGGGCGCTCTGTTAAAGGTTCAAAATGTCTCGGCAGGGAAACGCTAACCTGGATCTAATATGGGCAAACTTTGGAGTTAAAATTGATTCCTTAGCTATGTTTAAGCCTCAACTTAAAGAAACCGTATCTTGATTATTATTTTACATTTTATGTTTTTTGTTTTCGTCCCTAAACTACTTACATCTGGAAAAAATAAATTTTGTTTACAGTTGAAAAAAGTTTGAAAATTTTGTAACATTTTTTGATATAGCTCTGTATTTCTTTTTCTTCCAGTATGACTATATTTTAAAAGAAAAACTGCAGGGTTGTGTAGATTTCAAGATTTAAACTTCAACTGTGCAATGTTGACCTCCTGACTTACTTGTTCCTCACAAAAGCACAATTTTCTATTGTATTGCTTTTACTTATTCAGTTAGTTGGTCAGGGAAACAAATGATTTTTCACCTAAGTCAGAGTGAAAACCCCAAAAACTTTTCACTCTGAGATCCTCTCCATTCAATACAAACATCAAAACATCTGCTCAAAAGTAGAAGACTGGAAGACATATTTGAGATATACGGACACTTAAAAATTGTAACTGAGCCATTATGCCGCATGGTAATAATAACACATATGGTAGTACATTTAAATGTGTTGAGGAGGGCTTAATAGTTAATAAAGGGATACCACTCAAACAGTGAGGAAATGTATACGATTAAATAAAACCACCAAGAATCTCCTGTTGCATGAAAACGTTACATTGTTTTTTTAAATGATAATTAATAATAATTAAGGCAACAAAAAATGTAATCTGTAAAAAAAAAAAACAACTTAAAAACTGAGGTTATACTTTTATTTTATCTTCTTTGTCTTATAAAAAAATATATAATTTTCTATATTTTCAATGTACTGTTCGCATTGGCCGAACTCCTATCTGCTATGTAGGTCATGCATTTAACACAGTTTAAGTTGGTGATTTCCATCTCGTGAGCGGTTCACGTGACCAGTAGTCTAGCCTTCGGAGTGAAAGTAGGGGTGAAACATCTCTGACCACGTCAGAAATGCTCTCACGATGTTTGCGGTTTTAACTGACAGAGGGAATCGTCGCTGAAGTCATGTCAGCATGTTGTTCATTCTTGTTCACCCCATTATCAAGAAGAGCAGAGTTTCCCTTCTTTCCTCCGGCTGCAGTGTGTTTGCAGCCTGACGGCGCTTTCTTTTATGCTGTCACTTCAGTGTCCAGCTCTGCCCTCATGAACACATCACGCTTCTCCTTTGACGTCTGCTGCCTGCCCCATCTCCAGAGTCTGCCCTCATTTGTGTTGCAGCAAAGCGGGGTCGAAGAGGGAAACCTCTCATTTTGCTACAGTCATCATTTTCCCACCGCAGATTTTAGGGGCTCTCTTCAGTGTCGGTCTGTTTAATTTGCAACCCAAGGAAAAAAGATTCAGAGCACGAATACAGTCTACTGTAACAACCTAAAAGCTTCTGAATTATGCAGCGTCTCTTAATTAAAACACCAGCGAATGACTTTGAAAGAATCAATTAGTTTTATGGTAAAAATTTGAAAATAAAAAAATGTCACCTACTAACAGAATTACAATCTATGGCAGGAAGCCATAGATAGACATACATCTCATTACAGGCCTGTTTACTCAGGAATGTCTGACTGTGTTTAAATAAAGATCCATTAGAATAGTCCAGAAATTTCCAATGCAATTATCTAAAGTACAAGGTGATTTGATGACACTTGTTTTTCTTAAGAAAGCAGTCCATAACCAGTGTTGAAAAAATAAACAAATAAAAATTCCTCGCCATTATATCAAACACATCAGGTTATAAACATGATGAATTTTTTATTCTGTGCTTTTAAAGGCTAAAGAGGAGTGGTCATTGAGAGTTTGCCATAAATGTTTTAAGACATGAGTACATAATTAAAAGGTGGAAATGAATTTTAAAAAAGACACCCTTTCTAAAGGTTTGAGGAAACCTTCATCATGTTTACCAGATTTGTAAGATGCAAGTGAAGCTAGCAGGGTTGGAGAAAGCAGGAAAAGGACATGCATTGAGCTTTATCAGCCCTTTGGCATACTAGCTGTAACAGCTGCTCACCCCACCCTCCACCCAGCACTACTACTACAACCACCAGGGGCCGGGCTGATGTAACCGCTGCCAGCCTGCGCGTCACGTGACCGGGGTCGCCAGTCAAACCGTGTTGCCATCTTGCAGCCTGGGGATGTGTGTGCATCAGCCTCCTCCCTCCCTCCCTGCCTCTCTGCCTGCCTCTCCTCCCTCTGCACAACACTCTGCAGAGTTATAACACAATGGAGTTTAATCTCCAGATGCTCCATAGTAGGTGAGGGGTGGGTTCATCAATCATTATCAGTGGAGATGGTAATCTCCACTTGTCTGATATGCACTGAGGTCTAAATCAGATTTTCCACTTGCTGCTGCATGACAGCAGAGAGATAATTTTCATAAGGATCTGCTACTGTCCAGGAAGCTTTAGTGACGCCATATAACTTCAATCTCTTTCTCAGCAAGGCTGTTAGTCAGAGGTGCCACTTTGTTTAATGGCCTTCGGAGCTCGGTCTTGTTAGAGCATGATAGTTTGATGTCTCACATGGTTTATGACAGTATGGAGGAAATGAGGCTCATCCTGGTCTTATTGAGCAATCTTGGCTCTATACCCTACGGTATTACGCTGGAAGCCTCTGAATCCAACTTATATAACAATGTGTGCGTTGTACAGAAATATTCAATGTTATGGGTTCATGCTGCAGAATTCAAATTGGTGTAGTTGCAGCGCACTGAATTTTAAATGAATACAATTTTTTTGTCTTTTTGTTTTTTTCATATTTATACCTTTGTGTGAATCTGCGTGCTTCTATTTATCTGTCGCCCTGCTGCTGGTGCAGCTGATTATCCCCACTAAGGGACACAGGACGTTTCTATCCAATACTGTTATTTATTGTGCTTTTGATAATTTTGTTTTGTGTTCTGTTTATGTTGCCTATGGACATTAATATGACCCCTCTGCAGTGATTAATACATTCTTTTTTTTCATTTCAACAATCTTATTATTATTATTTTTCTTTTTTTGTTTGTTTTTGCTGCTTCATCCGCAACAAACATCACACATACTACATGTAAGGATTCTGAATAATTTATCTAAATTTCTTTCCATGCACTTTACAATCGGACATTTGAATGATGATGCATTCTCCATATATTGTGCAGCCTTAGTCTTAACCCTCATTAGTCAAAAAATTGCTAAAGAAATCTGTTGCAAGGGACCTTCTATTGTCAAATACCAGAGTGTGACAGCCTTCATTTTCCTTCACATACTTGAGGATCTTTTCTGCTTCTTTCTAAATAAGGAACCCAGTCCAGTATCTTAAGCTTTATTTATTCACATAATTTTCTATCCTTTCTGAAATCGTGATCATATTTAAACATTGATAGAGGTTTATAAAAGTAAATACTACAAACTGAAAGTTTTACAAATGCAAATTCGACAGTACTTCTACATACTTAAGTGCACATGAATATATTTCATTGGAGATTCTCAGTATGGATGTGTTGCGTCTAAGTTAATGACTCAGTAAATTGAGTCATTACCAAAACTTGTTTTGCAGCCTAATGTTTTGCACCCTGTAAGTGACGGGATTGCAGTTACTGTCAGTGATGCAATGTTCATACCTGAGCGTCGCAGGTGTTTGGGACTAACTCAGCCCTGAACGGGGGGAAAAGGCCGTTGTGTGAATAACATGTTGAGCGTCTCTTACATCAAAGGAGGCCTGGCTCAGTGTTCCATGTCTCCCATCAGTGAGTCACACGGCCAGTCAGCCATGTTTAATGCGATCAGCTGCTGGCCGACACATCGCCGTTCTGCCTTCACTATCACATTGGCAGGGAGACACGTGGTGTTGAAATGATCCAAAGCTCTGAGATCAGGGCGCAAGTTCAGTTTGTGTCGTTTTTGGTGCGACCGCCGTGTGATTTAGTAAGGAAATGTAATTCAGCTCTTGGGATGTTGTGTAGAAATCACTAGAGGCTAAACGTGTCCACATTGGATTAAACTCCAATTCCCTCAACATTTTGTATTTATCTTCATTGAAGCCATAAAAAGTCTGGAAAAAAAAAGCCTTCCATGCTAGATTGACTTGGATTACAACTCAGGCAGAAGATGTTCGTATTGGAGGAAGTGATTCATGCTGATGTAATCAAAGCATCCAAGTCATCTGAAAGCTCAGAGTAAATCTCTTCAAAAAGCTGTGACAAATGCTCAGTGGTGTGTCACAGATGAAACCCAATGTACTCTTTTCACCATTTGACTTGAGTATAAAATCATACTAATTCTAGCTATAAGGGGACTCAGTCAGGCTGTCAACGCCTCTCATTTTCCTCTGTCTTCACTGCAAAAACACAAAATCTAACCAAGTATTTTTTGGTCCAATTTCTAAATCTAGTATTTTAAATAAGACAAAACTTTTCAGCAAGATATAGGAGCTTATCTTAAGTTAATAATTCCTTCATACTGATTAAAAAGCTCTTGTTCTACTGGCAGATTATTTCACAAGACATTTTTCCTCTCATAAGTGAACTAGTATTATTTATGTGTGTGTTTTCGAGGTGTTCTCCTTTGATAGGCAGGTGTTGATCAGTTTCTCAAACAAGTGCCTCTTTTTCTTTAGATCCATCTGACCTGCCTTGACCAGTACTCTTTCTGGGTCCGTCTGATGCCACGGTTTTGTCAAAGTATCACTCAATGAGTTGGTAACACCTGTCCTATAAAACGCGCCCTGTTAGTCGTCCTCTGCTCCCCTTCGTGGCCTGCTTACAAGTGGCACAGCTGGCCCGCTCCTCTGAGAGTCGCCCAAACCGGCATCGTACGTGTCCATGTGGGGATTTCTCATGCCAGCTGTCGGGCCTTTGAAGGTAGCTCTGTATGTCTGGAATGACTGCTACTCAAAGCATGTGGCTCCACAACGGCAGGGATTTTTTTTTTTTTTTTTTTGCCACGCCCAACTGTTGACAACAGATTGCAGTAAGAACAGTAGGGCTGTAGAGATCAATTTCCAGATAATCAGGAAGCATTTTCACACCTCTAGCAACTGGGCAGAGGGATTGCAAAGCCTTTCTTTTTTTTTTTTTTTTTTTTTACTGCTTACTTGCCAAAAAACAAACAAACAAAGAAAACCTCTTTAATTCAGACCTCTCTATCTATCCATTCTCTCACTGCTGGGACTGTTGATTGAATTGTGTTGCCCCCTGCTGGCTGCTCATGTTAAGGATCACCAGCAGGCCTGGAGGTTCTCATGTCTAATGGGCATCGATCTTACCACTACATGCAAGTCATTAGATCCAATCTACACCACTTAGTGAGTTAATGTTGCAATCAGTTCTTTTAATTGCTGCTCAATCCGCTCGCCTGTTTACTTCACAGATAATTTAAAGTCATAAAGTAATCTTTTGCTTTTAGACAAAATGAACTAGGACGATGTGGACAGATTTTTTATTTTTTTTCCTCCGGCTGTTTCCTCTTTCATCCAATGAATCGGCTGCACTATGTAATACCTAGAATTGTTGAGATTCCTATAGGTGACAGATTAAAGGTTTATTTTATTGGCTCTCCTGTCAACAATGTGAGAAAGCGAAAAAAAACATCAACTTTGTGACAAAGTCTAGACACCACCATAGGTGTGTAGAGTACCCAAAAATTGTACTCAAATAAGGGTAGAATTACTTCCAACATATTTTTAATATGTAGCCATCCAAGAAATTACTCCAGCAATAGAAAAAAGTATTTTTGCAAAAAGGCTACTCAGGTTCTGAGTAACTAATCAAAAGATAGGTTATTTAATATTTAAAAGTTGCACCATTAGACGATCCAAAGCATAATGTTATGTGTAAATGTTGAAATATTAATGGTCAAAATGAAAATAATTCATATAAATGACAAATAACAAAATCAGGCAAAGTGAGCATTTTTCCAAATAGACTTGGTTCAATATAAAATTTATAAAATACTAACAAAACCCACAGGTGTTTCTGTCTGGTGAATTTTTGGTTAGAAAAAGCTTGTTCTTCATGCAGTTAAGGTACTCGAAGCATAAAGTACAACATAGTGGAAATACTCCTAAAAGTAAATTTTTTCCTCAAAACTTACTCAAGTAAATCTGTGTAAATGTAACTAGTTACAACCAAACTCTCGACACCACTGCTTCAAACAAACCTCTGAAGGCTGAGGAGACCAGGATAGTAAAGAAGGAAGGACCCAGGATGATCCAGGGACTGTGCCGATAAATGGTCCAGCCACTGCACTGCTTAAAAGACACAGAAATTCATGAACCTGAACAGCAAGACCAGCTAGGAAAAGTGCCTCGTTCCTTAGTGTGTTCTGATGTCTCTTCACAGCGGCCTGTCTCTTTTTATTCCAACCTGTCTGTTCGCACCCTGCTGCCCCAGGCAGCCGTCCCCAGTACCTTCCTTCATTAGTCCATGCATGTAGTCTGAGTCAAGCTTCTTCCGACTCTACCAGGAGACGCACCTCCGGGTTTTCTGTGGGTTTCCTTAGGGTTGACACTTTTTTTAACAACCTTTGTATTCTGCTACTGTAGAGGGCTTTGCATCTTCTCGTGTGTGTGTGTGTGTGTGTGTGTGTGTGTGTGTGTGTGTGTGTGTGTGTTACTTTTCCCCTCAAGTCTCACCGCTCTGCTTGACGTCCCGACAGAACAACGACAACGAGACGCCGCTGCACTGCGCCGCCCAGTACGGCCACACCCAGGTGGTGCGCCTGCTGCTAGATGAACTGACGGACCCCACCATGAGGAACTACAAGTTTGAGACCCCATTGGACCTGGCCGCGCTGTACGGTCGTCTGGAGGTGGTCAAGCTGCTGCTCAGCGCCCACCCCAACCTGCTCAGCTGCAACACCAAGAAACACACACCTCTGCACCTGGCCTCTCGGAACGGACACCTGCCTGTGGTGGAGGTGCTGCTGGACGCTGGCATGGACATCAACTATGAGGTGCGTTCTGCAGCTTCTCTTCTCAAACGTTTCTTAGGAAATCAGATCTTGTTGTGTAACTTCTGCCTCTAAAGCTCTTAAATTAAAAATAAAACTCCTAATCTCTCAGTTTTTGCATATGAACCGTTGTGATATGAACTCAGAGCCAATCTTTCTCGCGGTGGTGGAGCCTCAGGCTGCGTCTCAGGATCACACTGTGACTCCCATCTGCCTGGATTGACTTCCCCCCTCCTTTCCTTTTAAAGTCAAGGATTTCGGATCTGTTCAGAATCCTGCGGGCTCCAGCACCC
This sequence comes from Poecilia latipinna, assembly GCF_001443285.1. Classification (NCBI taxonomy): domain Eukaryota; kingdom Metazoa; phylum Chordata; class Actinopteri; order Cyprinodontiformes; family Poeciliidae; genus Poecilia; species Poecilia latipinna. The sequence goes on from NW_015114914.1 coordinate 55,522, forward strand.
TGCAGGTTTCAATTAGCACAGCCCCGTGAGCTGGAAAATGATCCACTTTTACTTCTCAGCCACATAATTGTCTTTTAAACTTCAAACTGGTTGGTTGACAGTAAAATCTGGTTGTTGCCAAACATGGTTTGTATTATATTCAACTCTTGTTGCTATAACTAGTCTGGTTGACTCAACTGGGGAATGAAGGAAGTAAACAAACTATTTTTTCATATTGCATTTGGATGTCAGGCTTAGATGCTAGAATTTCTCCTTTTTTTCCTTCCTCTTATAAGTTTTTTTTTCCCGTCATACAGACGGAGAAAGGCAGTGCCCTCCACGAAGCCGCCTTGTTTGGGAAGACAGATGTGGTGCAGAAACTACTCAGTGCAGGTTGGTGTTCATAATTAATACAGCTCATAAAAATTCATTTTATTACCCTAATTACCTTTTCATTTATTGTCTTGTTCAAACAAACTTCAGTTTATTTTATGGGGATTTTATGTGAAACGACAACTCAAAGAAGCGCAGAATTGGGAAGCGGAAGGACCATTTACAAATAAAAAAACAACAACTGAGCTTTATTGTGCATTTGTATTCAGTACACTTCATTCAAAACAAAGTCAAGCTGCCTTCAAATTAATTAGCAATAAACAGCGTTCGCATGTGTATTGTTTAAGTTCAGCGTAAAACCAGATGTTCTGTAAAGGACTGAAATGTTTTGGGTTTTTTTAGAGAACAAAGAAAAAGACCAAGGAACACAGCAGACAGATCCGTCATAAAGTTCTGAAGAGATGTAAAGCTGGGTTTGGTTATAAAACTACATCCAAGCTTTAATCTAAACTTTTTTAAAGCTTTTTAAACCTTCAGAAAAATGGCCATCCACATAAACTGACGGACAAGTAGAGCATCAATCAAAGAAGCTAAAGGGCTTACAGTAACTCTGGTAGAAATATACAGTCTCTGTTGACAAACCAACTGTCATTTATGCACTTCACTAATCTTTACTGAAGAGTAGCAAGAAGAAAGCCATTTGTAGAGGAAACTCTTGCCTTGCCTTGCGGAAAACTCAAGCCTTGCAGTTTTCCGCAAGGCATGTATGGGAAACACCAACATTTGGAAGAATATTTGAATATTTGACTTGCTGGCCTACATCCAAACAGTTCACAGGGTAACAGTTCACATTACCCTGGTGGTGGCAGGACCATGCTGTGGGGATGTTGTCCTTTAGCATCCACAGAAAATCTGGTCGGAAGTGATGGGAAGATGAATGGAACTAAACACAAGAAAACAAAAACCACAACCCTAAACAATCAGCTGATGGTTTCAGTCAAGATATAAATATGTCAAGTTAAAGTTCCAGCCTAAAACCCAATTAAAATCTGAAAATTGATTTCCACTTGCAATTATGGACTACCAATAGTGTTTCTCAGTCAAACAGGATCCAAACCAAATGAAAGCTTGCGGCAAACTAAGATAACAAAATGTGAACAAGCTAAAGGTGTGAACTTATTGTATTTACAGGTATCGATGTAAATATTTCTGACCAAAAGGGACTGACAGCGCTGGACACTGTCAAAGACATGCCGTCCCAGAAAAGCAGAGAAATAGCTGCACTCATCCTGGGTAAAGTCCAAAACGTGCAACAGAGAGATGCAGGGAAAGTACCGTTTGATTTCTCTGTGATATAATCTTCTGTTTGCTACAGGGCACAAGACTGGAAAACCCCCGGACATTGAACTGCCTCCTCCGCCCATTCCTCCACCTCAGGAGAGCCCCAGCCCGAGGAAGAAAGGTGAGATTTTACCAAAATGTTCTCAGAAGACACGGTGCTTCTGTTTTAGCAGCGTAGCAGTTTAAAATCATCCCAACCTGTTCTCCAGGTAACCTGGACAAAGTGACGGAGCTCATATCAGGGCTGACCCTGGGGCCCGAGGAGGAGAGCCCCTATGAAGCTCTGTTTGAAGCCACGTCATGCCACTCTTTAGACAGCCTCACTAGTGGCAAGTCCTCCGACAGGGACTCAGGACGGCCAGACAGTGAAGTTGGCAAGGTTGGCATTATTGCAGCTGATCCCGCCGTCACACAAACACAAAATAAAACAGCACACACACACACACGCACACGCACACACACACACACATACACATACACACACACACACGTTTATAAACCCAAAACCTCCACTAGAGGGAGACGGTTCTTCAGTTTGTGTCTAACTGAGCTTCTGAAAATCCCGCGAATGGTTCCGTTAACATCACTCTTTTAATTGTATACGCCTTAGCAGTTACCTTGAATAAAAATGATAGTTTCCAAATATTCCAACACAATTAATTTTTTTTTACAGAAAGATCGTGTTGCCCACCCATCACATGTTGCCCCAGGTCATGAAGAAGAGATGAGCTCAGAGGTATGGTCAATTGTAGTTTAAGACCTTAACTTTTTTTAATATGATCTATATTTGCATATGTGCACAATAATCATAAAAATATGTTTTAACAAGTTATAGTAAACATAATCAGAGTCAAAGGAAATGATTGAGAGGAAGTCTTTACTTCTTTTAGATATTTGAAAGTGTTTTCAAGTGTACACGTATGAAATCCCACCTCCCAGCTATAAAATGAATAAACATTCTCAACAAAAGCCAGTGACCGTCACAACTCCCTAAAGCCTTCACTAGAGCATCATGTTTTCCTACCATAATTTAAACTTCCGCAGTGCACTATTTTGAAAATAACATTTGTAGAACATGTGACTTTTATTCTTTAGTGAAAACTGATGTGCTTTTCCTCATATTTGTCTCAGGCTTTCAGTTGAGTTTGCTTGTCTAATGAAACCCCAAAGGACTTGTTTTCAGCTGCTTTCTCAAAATTGATCCCATCTCTTCACGGCTGTTTTTGAATGTTTGTTTTCTGGTTAACAGATGCCATCATTTTATTTATTTCCAAGTAGTAATTTATTTCTGTTAAACCAGGTTTTCTATTTTTTAGCCTTAAATAGCTCAAGATAAATAATCAGTATCATCAGGATGATATCTCTGGTAAATGGAGCAAACTTCAGAACAATTTATTCTTCTGTTCGCTTCTTGATCAGCTGGAAGCTCAGCTGGTAATTGTCCCCAATTCTGCATCATTTAGATACAAGACATCACCTCTTCTCAAGAGTTCTGTTTTCTTTTTTCTGTAGGCTCTTTATTTAGGTAACAGCACGGACCAGAGGAGAGAGCCAGCAGAGGAACAGGAGGATCACACGTACGAGTTGCTGCTGACTGCAGAAACCAAAGTCCCACCGCCCAATCTGGAGTCCCAGTCCAATAAAGGTAATTGTGAGCTTTTAGTCTAATCCAGAGGGAGGAAGATTGAAAGATTAAATGTACTTTCCCCCATTAGTTTGTTGATGTTTTAAGTGGTATTTTTGTGCTCAGTTCTTTTTTTTTTTTTTTTGTTTTTTTGTGGGGGGCTGGGGGGGACATTTCAGAAGTTTGTTTCCTCTGTTTAATTCACGATCTCCTGCAATTGTGTGAGCCAGGATGCATCTTTATTCAGATCAGCAGCCACAATGTATGTAAGCCAGTTGAATCTGCACAAAGTGTGAAACAGAATTAAAACAAATAGAGCCGTGTGATCCGTAGCTGTTGATGCTTTAAAACGGCTCCCTTGAGAACCTTCTGCTTTAGCGGGCTTCACCTGCACCTAACCATTTGTACAAAGTCCCTGGTTTGAGTGTAGTCGTGTTTCCGCTGTCATGTTGTTTAAAAAGAAATGGAACACCATTTTTCAGCTGAACAGTTGAGTAAGTAGTTTTTCTATCTGCTTTAGAACCATTTCATCATCTATGCACTCTGCTCAGCTGGCAGGTCGATCGATGTAAACGCAGACTGACATGCAGATAATGTCGCTATGCGTAAAACATATTTCACTTCTGCTATGCCTCCGCATAAAGTTTCTGCTGACAGTCAGAACTAGTTACAGGTACTCGGTATTTTCGAATAAATCCCCCTTCCTTACTCTGTTTTCTGTCTCCTCAGATGAGAATGCCACTACACAGTCTTCCAACAGTATCCTACCTCAGGTAACGATTTTTCCTGCCATCATTTCTCCGCACTTAATGTTTTCCCTCTGCCTACAAGATGTGCTCAGTTTTGCTTTAATGAAACGGGGCCTGTCTCGCTTTTTGTCATGTCTGGGAAAAGTCTTGGAAAAACAAATATATTGAGACTTGGATATTAACAGCTTCTAGATTACAACTATGTAGCAGCAGGCTGTACTGGAAAAATACAAAAGTTTCCTTTCCACAGCAGCTACACTGGTACAATGTTTCCTAATTTGTTAGATGGCCACGACAAAAGATAAAATAAATTCCTTTATTTTCCCAAGATTACACTTTTATGGCAAATTATTTTTTAACATTTTCTTCTCATAAATGATTTATGACAACTTGGTTTTAGCTTTTAAGGAACTTTACCACCATACTGCTTGATCTTGTACAACCTTTGTGCTGCACGAATCAACTTTTCCTAAATCTTATTATGACACCGAAACCTGAATGCATTCTACTTGCATAACGCTTATTGCAGTCCGACAACGATGCATTGTTTCAGAGAGCGTTAAATCCATAAGAAGTTTTGAAAATATCTCTTGATGAAAAAAAAAAACTTTATACCTTTTTGCCACTCTAAAACGGTACAGAACAGGAGTAAGCTTTAATCTGTCTTAAAATGAAAAATTAAACATTTTTCAGCAGTGCTGAGATCAGACCTTCCACTGAAGGAGCCATACAATTTAAATAAAACCTTTGCATGTCAAGATAATTGCTAGCCTCTTGTTAAAAGACCAGGTCATGTCCTCAGATGAAGAAGAATTGACCTCAGTATGTGAGACCCCTTTGATTTATTACCTTGATAGTATTAATCCCAGTTTTAACCATCCAGGTAACATGTTCTGCTTGTTGTTGCCACCCAGCTACAGCCCCACCTGCTCCTCATTATATAGATGTCCGGTGACATCGGTTCTTAAATCAGTCGTGTAAGCTCATCATCACATTACGATGATGTATTTAATGTCAGGACAGGGCGAGGATTAGTCTGTTACAGCTAATATGATTGATTCCCCTCCGCACAGGAATTCTTTGAAAATTAGCAGCCGTGATTAAACTTTTGATTGTCTCCTCTTTCAGCGCAAATCCTCTGTGCCCCCCAATGACCTCAGACCCCCAAGTAAGACGACAGACAGCCTGCACCCTCCTGCCCGGATCGCTCCACGAGCACCAGGAGGTGAGTCCTCCGATTGTAGTTACCAAATAAGGCTCAACAGCCCCGGCTGTTTACTGCTGCGAGGGTAAGAAAAGATCCTTCCCGACCCGCCGGACCCGAAAGCCACCAGCCAAGCACGTCGGTGAAACCGGAGAGATGCATTTGAGTTCGATGCCTCCGAGATGGGCTGGCTTGCATTAGGCTCACCGACGGAATGCACAATTGGCGTTCTTGCGCAGCAGACCGGATTTTCCCCAGTGGGAGCAAGCTGACTGATGGGCTCTGGCAAATGGGCAAGGCTCCTTTTCACTGCCAATATGAAACTGAATTCTTGATCAGATTGTGACATTCCGATCTTAGATCCACGTCTCGCCTTAAGACTGGACGTGCCGCTTTATCTGGGTGAGTGTGGAGCAGAGATGAGGAGGATGGATGTTGGATACGTACACAACCTTGCAAAAATCTTCGCATCCCTCAAACCTTTTGCTTTACTTTTTGACACATTACCTCATCAAACTTTAATGTATTCCTTTTGGATGTTGTAGAAACACAAAGTAGCACAGTGTGGGTTTTAGAAAGTATAATGGGCACATGGTTTTCTCAGTTTTTACAAGGTTGACACGTTAACATGGATTTAGTGTTCTTATGATGTATAAAGAAATAATATTTGGAAATGTAAGGTTAGTGATTGAATTCTTGGTTTTTCTTAATTTGTTTTGAACATTATATTTTTCTGAAATTGAATGTAGATGGTGTTTGTTATCAGTCAGTAAAAGAAGTTAATTCTTCCATTGCTTCTTTATATATTTTATAAGGCAGGCCTTCGTTCCTCTGCTCACCTGGATGTGTAGCTGCTGGTCAGGTTCGTCGACTACTGGGAACAAACTTCAGCTCTCTGTGTGGCGGGTGGAGGACGTCTGCAGGGTCAGCAATGTGACCGAGTTTATCTTCTGTCAAAAACACATTGCTGTTCTCAGCAGGAATGTTGTGGTTCCTGATAGATTTCCAGTCATACATGTTTTGTTTGTGGTGCTCCCAGAGGATGTGCTGCACAGATAGTGATTCATATACCTGGACTTGTACTGGACTGTTGTACACGGAAGCAAACAGTTTTGTTTTTTTTTTTGTTGTTGATTTGCAGCTTTTTGCCACTTGTTGCCATTTCATTCCAACCTACAGTTCCTGGTAGAAGTATTGATACCAATTGGACATTTTTACAGCTTGTCACCTTACAACCACTGTGAGATTTTATGATAGAACGACACAAAAAATGAAATCAGTCATGTTTTTTTTTTTTTGCTTGTTTGTTGTTTTTTTTTACATATAAAAAAGAAGCAGAAGTGTGGTTGTTTGTCCCAAATAGCCTAAGATCTGTCACATTTGATGGAGAGGCTCTGAGAACGTGATTTTTAAAATCTTTTAAAAAAAAAAATCATGAAATGGATTTAGACCTTGACTTTGACTGGGCCATTCTGGCACATTATACTATGATGTGAGCTGTAATTTTCCAGCTCCAGTTCCATATTCAGGGTTTTTCTCCAAGTGAAAGGTGAATCTTTTCCCAAGTCATAAGTTCAGGATTGCTCTGGATTTAACACCACCTGTAGGATAAAATTTTCAGCCACATGTTTTCAGTCCCTTCCAGGGTTTGTTGCCAGCTTTAGGTGGTAGCTTTTACTTTTAACAACACCAATACATATATATGGGTGCTTTTGTTCTGGTCTGTCAGATAACATCCCAATGTAATGCACTCAGGTTTGTGGTGACAACAGTGAAGAAGTTCAAAGTGTTAATTCTTCAAAAAGGCACTCTTTGAAGAAATAAGTTGTCTTTTATTAGACTTTCAGGAAAGGGGTAATTGTTTTTATTTCTTGCAGGAATTGTGAACAGAGGTCTTTAGCAGCTTTAATAACGTCCACATGTCTGAAGTGTCACAGTGACTCAAACGAATGAATGTCTTTGAATTTAAACTAAAAACAGAGCACGTTTTTCCTCCATACAGACGGAGGAACGACGGCCAGCGCTGCCTCCAAACATGACATCATTAGTCAGATATTAGCGGGGTCGATGTTGCCAAGTAAAACACACATCCCACCTCTGCGCTGACCTCACCCCTGTGCTAAACACTGCTTTATCATCTGATTGCGTGTGTGTCTGTTTAACTCCCTGCCAGGGCTAACACCACATGGGCCCGTTGGGTTCACACTGATGTGCTCATTGGGCGTTCACACTCCTCCAGCTGCCAAGGAGAGCGTGGGTGTTTGGTCGTGATCTCGACATGTGTACGGAACGCTCGCTCACCCCTTGCAAAGGGCACACGCAAAAAAAAAAAAAAAAACACCCCCCAACCCCCTTTCCCTGCTTGTCGGGGCGCTGTTTGGTTCACTCCCTCACTGCAAATGGTCCCTGAAACGGTACAGATGAACACCGGTGAGCTCAGTCGGATTCTGTTTATTTTTATTGCATGTTTTGTGTAGGACCGAATCGCGCCGACTGCACCGGGTTGTTTCTTTCCTGCGGTTCTGCTGCCCCAGATTCGCTGTCACCAAACACCCCGACCCTGTCAACCCAGCAGAGCCCACACACACACACACTCCCACAGCATGTGTCACAGCACTAATTATCAGGAGTCTGGCTGCTAGAGGATAGGGTGATTCAAATTTCCATTCCTGAGCCACCCTGAGGGTCTAGAATTAGAAGCCAGAAGACGCAGAAGGACGGCCGGCGAAGGCAGCAGATGGCGGCACGCATCGCTACGTTAGAGGAGAGGACGACTGTAGAACCGGGTCCAGAACAGTGGGTTTCGTTCTCTTGGGGTTTGGTTGTTTCTCAAGAAGGCACAGTTGAGTTGTGGTAGATTTGATTGTGGGAAAAGAAGCTTAGGAAGCAGTAATTCCTTCGGGAGAGGGAGGGGGGGTGGAAATCTAATTGTCTTCGCTTTCAATCTCATTGAGAGTTTGTTTTTTCTGCTAAGGACTGCCACTGTAAGTTTTTCTCTTCGTTTTATTGCGGCATTAAATGTGTGTAGGTTTGCACAAGGAGATGATTTAGTGACTTGGAGGGATTCCTAGCTGGGGAAGCTGACCTAACATCCTGGTTGACGTGAAGCAGCTCACTGCGATGTCTTGCTTCAACTCTCTGTTACAAAACGCAGGCAGCCTGTGATTGCCGTCAGACGGCTGCAAGCTGGCTCTGGAATTCGCTCGTTTCGCCTGCCAACAAACGCCCTTTCCCTGCGCCGTCTCTTCTCTCTCCCTCTTCTTCCCTCCGTCGCTCGTGGTAGGAAACAATTGCAGATCTGTTTCAGAGTTTGTGTGGGTGGTTTCTTATTAGCCTTCCTCTCTGGATCTGTTCTTCAGAGTGAAGTCCACTTTCTAGCTCTCTCAAGCTGCCTTTCTTCCTTTTTTTTTTTTTTTCTCTCCCCTCTGTGTTCAGATAACTCCCAGCCAAGCCAGGATCAGGCAGCAGGTGTCCCAGAGCAGTTCACTGGCCTCTTGCACGGATCCTCTCCCGTCGTCGACAGCCGTGAGGACGCCTTCAGGCTTCCAGGTGTTCTGCCGCCCAACCAAGGCCAGTCTGAAACGAGGAAACCCGCCAAAGGGAAAGAGGAGCCGCCGGCTGCTTCGCGTTCCCCTTGCCGACCCAGCATGGCCGCCATCCTGACGGACTGCGATCCGAAAGCGATTTACGCCACTGTGAACAAGGAGCCCAGGGACGGCTCGGCGGGAGCAGGATCTTTCGTCAGGACTCGCCCTCCGGGCGACCTGAAGCTGGCCCGCAGCCTCTCCAAGTCCGACTCCGACTTGCTCGTGTCGCCTCCCGGTGAGGAGGAAGGGGGGCTGGGGAACCGGAGCGAGTCCGTTTCCAACTGTAGCACCGGCAAAAAGAGGCTGGAGAAATCTCCCTCCTTCACTTCAGAGTGGGACGAGGTAAGCATCTGCTCTCAGAAAAGACTTTTTAGTGCATGTTATGGCTACGCGATGTTTGTTGACATATGAAGTATCTTCTTAATTTAGAACTTGATTTAAATGGATGATTATGCTACTTGTGTCTGTATTTCCTTGTCTGTCTTTGCTTTGTAAAGTTATTCAGAGTTTAGCTTTTTTTATTCTGCTGCACTGATGAATTCAAACATCAGCTGTAAACAGCAGATTGATTAGCCACCTGTCGTGCTGCGAGGGGAGCTCAAACGTCTTGAGCTCAAACCTTCTGCAAGCGCAGCAGCTAATGCAAAATCTGTTTGCGCACGTAAATGATAAAACATTTAATATTTCCCCAAGTTCTGAAGCGAAACGTTTTCTCGAGCTGCAATTTGATTGTAGTTTCTTAGTCCTGACTCGTGTGGATTTTCCTAACTAAATATATCCCCCCTCTTCTATCCATTCTGCACTTTAATGCTTTTTGTCTGGATGTGGTTAAAGAGCTAAAGAGAGCTTCTGTGAAAGAAGATTAGAGAAGGCAAGGCAAGAAGATGGGGATGAAATGAACAAGAAGCTGAAAGGCAGAGACATAAGACAGAGATTTGGAACATGAGACTAAGAATATCTAAGGCTCACATCGGCGCTGCAGTTCTTTCCGTGTAAAGAAAAAAAAGATTCTGGTCCTTGTGGAGACATGGAGACCGTAAAGTGGACAGTTCACAAGAAAAACATTAACCATACAATACTACTGTATACTACTGTAAGTGGAAAAATTTTCATTCAAGAGTTTTATTTATGGTTTATCAGAGATTTATAGTTAATAGCTATACTATTATAGTTGGGTAAGTAATAAATTGGGATTTAAAAATGTCAAGTTTCTGGTCGTTATCTTGAGATTTGACCATTTTTCTCTTTGGCTTCTTTTAGTTATTGTGCTAGAACCATTTCACATAATCTGCATAATCTGTGAGTTGTTTCCCAGTAATCACTCCTGAGATTATGGAACAGTTTTGTGAGACTTTCAAAATTTGGGATGATGTTTTGTCACCTAACTGCGTCAAACGTTATCCCTGACCTGTTTGTTGTGTTCCCTGGTCTCTGTGATGCTGTTTGTTCAGAGATTATCTAACAAGCATCTGTGGCAAAGCTGCACAGTGTATCAAATCACAATCGTCATTGGCAACATCAATGTGCTCAGTATCGTACACAAAAAGGGCTGTTTGCATGCAACATTTAACTGTTTTGGAGCAATCCTTTTCTTAAAATATTTTCCATAATCAGTTACGTCATGGCAATATATTCAGCAATAAAATAGCAATGTTTTCTAAATAAGTGACTTCTGTGGGCATTTGGTTTTAAGCTACGTTGTTTTTTTTGTTTTTTTTATTAAGAAAACAAGTTCAATGTGTACGCATTACTGTATGTGGAGCTAGATCAGGAACAGTAACACACACACACACACACACCTACACATGGCTGAAAGAATACTTAATGTTGCAATGTTTTTGCTGCTGTGGACAAGTTTGTATCCAGGTTGCTGGACTACAGTACAAACTGTAATCACCAATGGAGCTTTCTAATGGTGGCATGTTGAGACAGTCCAGCTGTTGGCGTCACTGTTGCTGCAGCATCATTTTTGTTTGCACCGACATCAACTGTTAATGTCCTCCCCCCCAACTGTAGACATTACATATAAATGTCTTATTTACTCCTCACTTGGATGTGAGTGTGAGTTTATTATTTGTTAGTGATAAATTGCCAGAAGCTACCTTACTGTAGCTGCAATTCCCTGCGGACTGATGGATGTTAGAGCTGCACCGCCAGCCGCACTGCAGCAGGCTGTCGCCGAAGAGGAGAAGGTGGTCTTTGAGGGGCATTTATGCACGACAGCAATTCGACCCTGTGTTTGCGCTCTCTGGAAATACTCGTGTCAACACTTCCAACTTTAGTTACTCTGGGATGGACCCTGGCCAGTAGAAGGCTTTTTACAGGAAACGCTTCCCTGTGCTGGAGGTGAATTGTAAAGTCTTGGCAGTGTGGCTCATTCCGACTTGTTGCTCTGTCAGGGTAACCTTGAGCATCGGATTTTATATTGGTGTGGACTTCAAAGAACATTTTCTCTTGATCTGAGTTGTTAAAGATTTAAAATAGAAAAGACAAAAGTGACCTTTGTTATTTTGTTCCTGTGTGACAGGCCTCTGTGGAATCATAAAACACAACTGTGTCTCTGCTCAACTTACGAGATTTTTACTTTTGAGAGTTTTACTAGATTAATTCAGTAGGAAGATTTTTTTTTATTATTATTTCTTAGTCGTGACAGAAAGATATATCTGTCAAATATATCTCAAAAGTTGATAAAACATTATAAAAAGAAGTATGATTTGGGAAAAAAAAAAAATCTGTTTTTATTTCATTTTGGCGCATTTTTGTGTCTGTTTTAATTATATTTGCTTGCGCCAGTTGTTCCAATATTTTTTTTTTCCTGAACTTAAACTATATTCCTTTCATTCCATTTTCAGTTGTTCATATTTTTGTCATTTTCATTTCACTTGGAGTGCCATTTAAGTTATCCCCTACCCAAATTTAAATCCGCTCAATACATTTTTGACTCAACCTTTGACGTTCTTCACATTTAGTAGCATAATGTAAGACGGAGAGAAAACAAATAATTAAATCTCCTCCGAATAGGAACTTTAAATTCACAATTTTCTTTTTCCCTCAGGTATAAATATAGTTTGAAAAAGAGGCCTGTGTCTTTTTGGCACTCTTAAAAATTGGAATAACAGAAAAATCTATTAAATTTTGACACACATGTGGATACCTATAATTAAAAAAATGGCTATAGGAATTGGCTACTTGCCCATAACTAATGTCAGAGCAGAAATTAGAACGTTTAAAACCATTACATCGGAGACTAAAACAACGCAACATGAACCATACTTAAACAATTTCTTGACCTTCGAAGCTCACCGTTAGAAAATTGCAGGAATATTTATAGAGTAAAGATTCAGTTATTTTAAGGTTGTTTTGCCTATAAATGTGGAGGCACACATTTATTCTGCAATTGTATAAAGTAGCGGCAGTTTTGCATCTTCAGACCTAATTTTGCTTCATCATAGTCAGGATTTTTGTGAAAAATGTCTTAGATAATATCTGCAAAATGTTTAAATCGCCACATTTTTCTCTCTAAGCATATTCAATCGGTAAATTTTAGTTTATTTAGTCCTTAGCTGGAAATGTGGTAAGACAACGAATCATAAAATGGACACTTTTCCAAAAATATAGCTAATTATTGCATTTCAGGCGAGTAACGAACTCAAATAAAAGATTTTTTGCATTTGTTTTTTTTGTATTATTATTATTTCATCCACCTTGAATGGCTTGCTTTCTGATAGTTCACTGTAAAGTACAACTATATAGTTTCACAAACACTTCTCCTACATTGCCAGAGGGGATGTACTCTTTCGGAGAGCGTGACATGATTAAGGCATCCGTGTCATTACTCGGTTATTGGATGCCGCTGCTCCTCCCAGATACCCTCTGCAGCTAATAACATTCCTGAAGCCATCTTGTTGCCTTTATAGTGACTGTTGTGCAAACATGAAGCCAGCCCACCAACCACAGGAACTAGTGGACTTGTAAAAGTTGCACAGAACAAAAGTCTTTGAACATTTCTGCTCTAATTATTTATTCATCCCATGAGTGTTTTTTTTTTTTTCTACTCCAATAAATTGGCAGCACAACTGAATTGTTTTAGGATTATAGTAACAGTGAAGGAGAATGTAAGTGTGAAATGCTAGTTTGTTCCTGCAGGGTGGAAAAAAATACCATGCCCCCCATTGATGTCATGCATGTCAAGGCTCCTTGCTACGCTTCTCTGTTGCAACCTACAGATTGTTTTTGCGTGAATCAGCCTGTCAGCCACACCAACAGCTTTACAACTGCAAAGTCACTCTTGGCAGCAAGAGTGACTTTGAAATGTACAAGCGCTAAGCTGCAACGTACAAAATTTAAGCCTGCTGCCTGTGAAAGGAGGCTTTGAAGAAGCAAGCCACAGCGCTCGACTCTGTCCTTTCTGCTGGAAAAAGATACCATGATGTTTTTCTCTCTCTCTCTCTCTCTCTCTGTGTGTTTAATACAATTTTAAATTAGATGAGTGAATTATGGATTGGGTACGACTTTGGTAAGAAGAAAGTTTCTTCTCGCATGTACATTGATTCAGGTGCATTTGAGGTCTGTGCTCAAAATCCTCAAACGTTTTCTTTTTTTTTTTATCAAAAAGTAAAAACCCTCATGTGCTCAAGATGAAATCTTTTTAATATTTATTTTTAGTGCTGAGGAATTTGTGAGAGAAGTTGTAAAAGTTTGATTGGGTATAGCCGTGCCTGCACTCTCTTTAATGATGCTGGCCGAGTCGTCGGAAACTTGAGAAGTCCCTTCTCTATTTGCTGTGTTTGCCCTCTCTTCAGCCCTTATCACCGCATCTACCAGCGAGCGCCCGAGCTGCTGTGACAGCCGTCTCTGGTCACGACTGGCTGCTCCCCAACTCTCTATAGAGCTATTTGACAGCCTTTGGTCTGGGGGTCTCACAGGACTCTGCCAAACCCACCCCCTGGTGCATTTACATACCCCTTTAAAAAACATCTTTCTCTCCTTTTAAAATGCTTTGCTTAATATTCCAGCTCTTTTCTTTTCTCTATCTGTCCCCCCCCCCCCTTTTCCTTTTTTTGTGTCGCACACACACACACACACACACACACACACACACACACATCTGTGGATGCTCTGCCTCTGGTTTCAAGACAAGGAGATTAGACTTGCATGAGGTCCTGGCCTATGCATTTCTCCATTTAAGAAGCTCAGAGTGTGACTGTGCCGTGTGTGTTTTGCACGGTGGGTGCGTAAAGCGCATGCTAATGCAGGTTGGAGAGATGACAATCCAAAGGGGGCACATTGTGTGGGCCGGCGCTTGGAGAAAAGAAGACATAGAGCTGCAGACAGACACGGAGGGAGAGGGTCACTATCTGCTACCACACTGCACTTTTTAACTTCACTTTTTGATTTGCACGCTTCAGACCCACCAGCCACTATGAAACCAGCTTTTGTGAGTATTGATTCCCTTACAGACAGCAGGTCTCTCAACATGTTTGCATTACGTCTGCGGATTAAAGTTTGATTCTTCATTAGTTAAGCCGTGTAATGGGGCAAAACAGTGGTTTGCTTTTTAATTTTTTATTTTTTTTTTAATAAAAGTTTGCTGATTGTCTTTAATGATGCTCCGACTCGGGTTTTTCAGGCCAGTACCAACTTACGATTTTCTGATTTTGTGACCCGATTCAGACTATGATATATAAAAGAGAAAAAAAAAATGTCCATCAGCTTTTTTGTCAAGGAATTTCTTGAGAGAAGATTGTCAGATTTTCCAATGTCAATCTGACTGATTCTTTTGTAATCGACTCACTTTTAGGTGAACATGTATTTTCTGTTGCTCTCCAACTTGTCGGGAGTGTCCCCACACAGTGCTGACAACGAGACATATGGAGACCATTTACTGCCCACACTTTATTCAAAGGAGAGAAAAAGTTGTTGGATGAAAAAAAAAAAAAAAAAAAAAGTTTTTCTGGTCTTTGCGCTGCTTTTTCTAAAAATGCAACCATGACATTGGGCTATTTCAGGAGGAGGTTGGTGCAACTGCTGACTGTGCTTTGTCCTGCTGTGGCATTGGAGTGTTGGCACCTTCCATTGAAAGTGGGGTGTTGGTGTTCCCTGTGATGCTTCTGTAGTTTGCAGCCAACTCTCGCTTTGTTGCCAGTTTGTCAATTTTAGTCCCCCTTGTCTGGGTGAACTGTCGTTGCCTCTCTCTGTGCCAGGTGTCCTTTATTGTCTCCCATAATCACCTCATCTAACTTTACTCGCCTGTTTTGTTTTTTTTTTAAGGCTGCGGATGAAAAGATATTTTGAAGTCTCAGTTCAGTGAATTTATTGTGCTCAGTCATCCCCAAGCAGCAGGCCCACTGTGAGCAGAATGATAAATAGGGTGACTCACACCAGGACCGTCTCTCATCATCGCCAGCTCTTCAGCTGTTGACCTCCACCTTGCTGGTGACTTCTGGCCTTTCTCTTTGTGTTTCTCTGTTCATTGGGAGTTTCTTCAACAATGAGCCCCTCCATTTCTTCTCTGCGTATTGATTCGTGCCTCATGTGTAAAAAAAAAAAAAAAAGCACACTCTCCTCTGTTATTTCTCATGCCTCTCAGCTCTTTTTAGTCCTGAACCATATTTTTCTTTCCCTCTTACTGTAGATATAATTTACCTTGAAGACATTACTGCCTCATATCCCCTGATAAGGATATATTTGCCCAGTTCCAACACTATATCACACCTGTCTTTCACGCTAGCTGCCTCTGATTCTCACCGGACCTGCTGGTACTCCCTTCCCCATTATAAAATGCAAGTAGAAGTGAATCAGCGAGACAGAAACACTTGTGTGTGTTTTGTTTCTGTATCTATATGCAGATTTGCGTCACTGTTTGTGCTGTAAGACTCATCCTGAGACTGTTGAATGTGCGGCAGAATTACATCTACTTCACTGATGTGATTTTCTCACGGGTGAAATTAAAAGAACACATTATTTTTCAGTGTTATGCAGTGTCCCTTTCTGATTGTTGCTGCAGAGTGATGCCTCCAACAGGAATCTTGGCCTCCCTCATGTGCAAACCTCAGCCACTTTACGAGACCAGAGCCCTGGCTTGTCGCTAGTAAAGCAGGAGCTACAACTGCTCTGCAGCGGCGAGGTTCTGCAGACCGGGAGCGCTAATTAATGCCACTTGTTATCTTTAGCTTTTCAAATCACTTGAGGTCTTGTTATTTAAAACTGTCAGTCTCGAAATCGTACTTTTCTCTAGCTGGAGAGAGGTATTTTTATATTTTAAAGAGCCAGTGTCATCATTTTTGCAGCTTTTCTCTTTCAGTTGCGCTATTTATTATTTTGCAGATGGCTTTCAGCTGTTTGGNANTAAAAATACACATTTTTTCTTACCTGACAAACTTTATGTTTTTATAAATTCCCCTGCTCAAGCTAGCTGTGGTATGAATTATAGTCCTCTTGCCTCAGGTTTAGATTGTTGCTTCTCTTTTTTCTGGATTTTTAGGAGGAAATTGTATCCTCAAGTTTGGCTTTTAGCTGTTTAAATCACATTTATGAAGACTAGACTGTTCAAAATGTGGTTAAATCTTTTCATGTTTTATAAACACTGCGGCAGTTCCATTAGTAACCTCCTTCTAATGAGAGTACTTCATGGTCCAAAAGGCTCCAAGACTTGATGTAAAATGAAACTCCATGAGAAAACACAAGAAGGTTGAGTACCGTCTTACATTTTTTAGCTAGTATTTCATTATTATTATTATTTTTTTTTGGTTCTTCGTTCTTTGCCAGTCTCTTTTCAAGCATGTTCTGGTTCGGTGCGTTACTTTTATTGTTTGTTCTTGTTTCAACATTGCAGCCCACAGTATTCTCTAACACAATGGTTCCCAAACATCTTAGTTTACAACCCACAAAACACAAAATAGCAGAGGATGATTATTGCCATGCCCCCAGTATCTGTTAAGTATTTCAGCATTTCTGCATTTAAGCAGCTGTGTATTAACACAACCAACCAATAATATATATTTAGTTTTAAGTTATTCTTTTAGTTTTGGTAATATATATGGTTTTAACATGTTTTGACATTGTAATTTTTGGTTATTTTAATTTCTAAAGAATATTTCAGGGACTTCCTTGTTCACAGCTTCACATATGACTTTCTTCTCAGATTTGTGCTCTTGGTTGTTATCCCATTCAGTCTCATTGAAATACCTTTAAGTGTGTTATTGTAACTTTACATAATGTTTATTAATCGGGCTGCGGTGAATATTTTTGCAACTGCATCAAAGTCGAACTAAAAAACAAAAAAACTGAATTCTCTGTTGGCAGACTCAGGTGTCTTCTTCTTCTTCTTCCCCAAAACAAGGAGGATCTGACTCCACTGAGAGCGTAAGATGCCTGTTTTCATGTGAATACCTGCTGGTCTGTTGGGGGTTTGGCTCTGTGCGCTTTCTTTATCGAGGTAGAGGGGATCCTTTCAGGCTTCATCTCTTCTCTTAAAGTGGAAAAAAAAAAGTCTTGGTTGCTGTCCATTTATTTCTCTCTTCAAGCCCAGATGTTTTGACCGAGCCTGGCGGCAGCATGCTTGTAGCTTGTATAGATGTGCGAGTGTTAAAGTTGCGCTTCTTCCCCCGACGCAGTGAGAGATGTTTTATTTGTGCACCATTCGATCATTAAACTTCCACACAATGAGTGATGACTTGCAACTTGTACGCTTGTGGCAACTCGTTGCATATTTAATTACGCTAACCGGAGGCTGTCTGGGAGCTTTTTAAGCAGATCTCAGTTCTTGGGCTCTAAGAGCATCACAGATTCTGGTTGAAATATCCTCAGCTAGACACGGATGAAAAAAGCTGCCGTGCGACTTTACTCCGCAGGATCCGGATTGACAGTATCTGACAGCGGTGACAGCAGCCCTGTCTGTATCTTCCCTTTTATTTGACTCAATCCTGATGTCCATGCATAATCAGCTTTGGGCTGGTTAGAATGGATCCGATGTTTCTGTGCTGTGACAGGGGTGATAATTAAGCCGCTTGGTCAACCGCTGCCCGGCGAAGCTAGTTTCCTCTCTAAATTGTATGCATGCGTTTAAAAATCTATGCTAATGTTTGGAGATGGAACATTAGTGATGTTTATATGCATTACATGGTGTTGCATGTAATTATTACTAGAAACACGGGTGTCTGGGTTCTCTCAGGTGTGAACAACACTTTCTGCTTCGTTAACCCGGTGTGTACTTTCTCTATAGAGAATTGCATTTAAATAATTCTAAGTGTTAACGCTGGTTTTGGCTGCAGAAACCTGCCTGGCAACAATTTCACAGAAGATTTAAACAAACAGATCAGCCGAAACACTTTGACGGATGAGGACGAGCGGTCGGCCATTTTATGCGTCCTTAAGCTGCCCTTCACAGTGTTTATTTGCATGATCTCAGATGTTTATGTGGGGTTTTCCATGTGCTCACTGTTTCCTCCCAGTACAGAGCTTGCATGTTGGGCCATTTTGGAGCGAGTGTTTGTGGGTTTCTGTCTCTTTGTATTAAATGTGTGATGGAGTGGCGACCTCCCAAGAGTGGATCCCTCTGCTGGTCCAATTTCAGCTGCAATAGGCTGCGGCTCCCTCGTGATTTTCTGCAGGATGAGGCTGTCGTATCTGCATGGTCAGATGGGTGGAACCACAACTGTCACACCCTCCTCACTGGGAAAACAATCGTATTATATTTTGTAGCAGGAATTTAGATTTTTTTTTTTTTTCTTTCTTTCTTCAATTTTGGGTCACTCCATGCAAACTTACACACCTAACCTACTTTGGTTTCTTCTTTCTGAATAAAAAAAAAACAAACAAACAAAAAAACGTAAAACCTTGAAGTTATCTGAAAAGATAAATAAAGAAGTGCTACAGCTCTTCTTCTTGGTTTAGACATCAAATATCTGATGTGAACTTTTTTTGTGCAAATGCACATTTTGCTTAAAAAAGGAGAACTTGCACGCAACAACAGCTTCAAGCAATTATTCCAGTCACTCAGAATGTTTTACTAGATCTTCATTTTGTCAATGTTTGCCAAAAGTTCATTTACCACTGTGAATAAATCAAAAGCTTTTTCTCTTCCTTCCTGTTCTGATTTAACGTCTTGCTGTTGTGCAGATTTAGATCACACTGGGTTGCTCCTCTCAGCTGAGACTGAGTGAACTTCTCTCCAGAACATTTCTTGTTACAACTGTTTCGATGCATGCTGTCAAAACTTGGAAATAAAATTCCAACAAACGCTGTTGTCAAAAACAAATAGTTGGTAAGGCTCCCAGCAAATCTTAAATCTTACATACAGTGACATTGTAGGCCAACTATAAACCTTTGAACTATAAACTTGGATATAAAGCCCGTCGAAGCTTTTGAACTACAATGGTTTGCGTCTGTTGGGATGGAGTGACCCTGCTGTTTACAGCAAGACGATGTTTTCTGATCTATTAGAACTGAAAGTGGATGTCGAAATGATTGACTCTTAAATATTCCTAACTGTTGTCCATGTGCTTCCGTCTGTAGATTGAGAAGATCATGACTCTTATTGGAGCGGGCATCGATTTCTCCAGAGATCAGCATTATGATACTCCAGGTAGAGTATGACTACAGTTGTTTTCATGTGCTCACTGTCATTTCTCCTTTAATGTTAAGAATGGTGCTTCTTTTATTGAATTAAAACAAAAATCCCTGCTGGGTGCTGATAATCAAACACATTAAAGTGCCACATCAGCAAGGGGGAAGGTGTGATTAGAATATTATTGAATAGTCAATTTATTTTAGGAATATTATCACATTATATACATTACACACAGATGGATGTTTTAAAAACCTTTATCTTCGCTAATCATTATGATTTTCTGTTTACAGTTATTGTAAGAATGACATGTAATATTAAGAGTATTCCATTAGAAGCCAACGATCTTCATGGGAATGTATATTTTAATTTAATTTACTGCATATGACTGCAAAGCATGCTGGCAACCGGCTCTTGATGACTAGAGTTAAGAGAACCTTTCAGAGGCGGAAATGTTCAACGTTCAAAGAACCAAGACAGTGTTGTAAAGACGAGGAAGCCAGAACATTTCCACAATAAACTGCTGAAGTAAGGCAACAAACAAACACTTGAAGTTATTGGTGCTAAAGATGGTTATAAATCCAGGCTTCTAATTGGACTTTTCCCATGACTGCACTCCGTAACTTGCTTGATGTTGTTTTGAACTATATTCATCATCTTAAGGCCATTTTTAAAGTTAAAGTTACTTTGATCCCTAATTGGAAGATCAGGGACCTAATTACATTTGGTGCTGGGTTTTAAGTACCCCTTCTCTGCTCCTCTGTTACTGTTCTGGCTTTTCTGAAGCCTGTCATCAGGGGTGATGAATGGCCCATGGGAGCTGCAGCGGTAACCCGAGCAATCGACTCCTTCCCTTTAGCATTCCCCTCTCACATCGCTCAACATTCACCTTGACTCTGCGTTAGCTACTTTTCGATATATTTCATCAATGCAGCACCTCCTCTGTGCCTCCTTGCAGACTTCTTATTCTAACCCTCTGCTTGTTTTTCGCACTGGAGAGGGCTCTTAAAATATTAACCACTACGTATGTCAGTGGAGTGAGTGCATTTTACTCTGTAGTTCTGAGGGAAAGCTGACACTTCAGTGGTAATGTGGTTAGTGCTCCATCACAGACTGCAGCCGTGCGATGATCTGATGTGGAGTCTGGATCCAGAGTTGTGTGCATATGAGCCTCAGTTGCTGCTGCTGCCGTCAGGAAAACCACCGGGGAGACTCGCTGGAGAAAAGTCTCCCTGGCTAATTCACACACGGGAAACCGCGTCCCCCCCCCCCCACCCCCCACCCCGCTGATTACTCCTCTGTTTGACAACGGTGCTCGGACTCGATTGGCTCCGTGCCGGCAGCCTCTCGTGTTTTCAGCTTTTTACTGATTGACTCATGAGTGAAAGATATAGCAGAAGAGGAAGACCTAACGAGTGCAAGAAAGGGAAGGACTGAGATAAAGATGCTCCAGAAACATAAAGCCAAATGCAGTTAAGAGAGGTTCTGAAACAGTAGCGTTAAATGACAAAAATAATCCACCTACAGTATTTCAAAGAAAGAGAGAGGGGAGGGTGAGAGTGCATGGAAGAAGGGAGAGGGAGAGAAAAAGGGAGGAGAGGGGGAATCACGGGCAGGACAACGGACAGACTACACTTCGGCATGAAGGATTGAACAGTGTGCTCTGCAGTACAGAGGAGTTTAAAGGACGGCTGTTTCCCTCTTGGACTTTTGTCTTTAGCCCTGTTGTCCGTAGAGTTGTTTTATTGCAAACAACCTGTTTTCTGTTCTTCGACAAACTTCTGGAGGAACCAAATGAGGCTCAACTGTTTTGATGTGGGAATCCCATCTGGCGGCGCGTTGGATCTGCTGCAGATCTGAAGAGTGGAAAATAGACTTTTGACTGTGCATCATATGCAGAAATGTTGTTATAGTAGCCTATGTTGCTTATTTGTCATGTTGTGTGTTTTTTTTTGTCCTGTGAAAGGTGAGACTTAAGTCTTATGTGCATTTTAAGTGTTGGGAAACCAGATCTTCTGTGATTGGGATATTTATTGTGATGAAGTAGAGCACATTATTTTATTGGGAGGATAAGAGACAGTCCTCTGCCTTTGCACTGGGTGTCTGCTCCCAGTTCAGGCTGCTGACAGCTGTCACTGTGGCGCTGCTTTGTGATCAATCTCAGCTCATTGCAGGCATGTCTCAGGTTTCTCTTGTTACTTCTTCTTCTATTCTCTTTTATTTTTATGCATCCGCCCACGGAAATTCATGGATTATCTCTTTTGGTAGGCTGAAGATGTGAACAAAGAATGGACCTGTAATTCAACCACCTAATAAGCAACTTTCCACTTTCCTGAAACAAAACACCTTCACTGGATTTGCGTTCACTCAACTTACGAACTCAAAGCAAGTCTGGAGCTTCAGGATCTCGCTTTAGAAATATTTTAAGCTGTTCCCAACAAAACCACAGCTGGGGACCTTGTGTCTGTCTGCTAAGACTCCGTACTATTTTTATTTTCCCCCTTCACCCCTTGCAGGGGGCATTTTAATCCATCTTGGCTAACTGTGGCTCGGCCCCCGCTGCCCGGCGGGGGATGACACCCTCTCCTCGTAGGACGCTGTCTCCGCCGGCCTCTTGCTGCTTGTGCGCTCGGCTCTGCTGGCCGAGAATTATGTGGCAATGCCACGTCTCTTCCTCAGAGTGCCGCTGCTACCGGCTGAAAGGTTTCTCTCTGCTGAAGCGCTTTCCACTGTCAGCAGGTGCTGCAGGCCGGCTGCTGGACCAGCCCGTGGGGGACTGGCTGGAGCACGTGGGGCTGCCGCAGTACGAGAGCAAACTGCTGCTGAACGGCTTTGATGACCTCCACTACATGGTGAGTCTTTATAGTGACACTGGTGCATTTTGTGTTTTTTAAACATTTCTACTACCTTTCAGTTTTTCTCTTATTCCAGAAAAACCTCTAAATTGTGCATTAATCCTAATGAAGCTTGCTTTAGATGGAACAAGGTCCAAGTAACTTGATCAGAAATGTGATTACCTCATTTTTGTGTGTGTTGTTGGAGCAACAGTAGGTTGTTTTTAATGATGGGTTTTGTCCGTAATTCAGTTTTGCAATTACATGATCTATTACGAAATTTATCTTATGGCTGCAGTTTGACTTAAATGTCAGAGTATCTCCTTTCTTGTGCTATAAGCTGATGATCCACACGTTTCCTAAATGAGCAGTGCTTACAAAAAATATAATATACCTTGAACCAGTGGTACATACTCCTAACTAAGAGGTTAGTTGCACTACTAACCCTAAAACACTAATGATAAACATCAGTTGCACTAACCCTAAAGTGCTAAATTGGTACATAGTGGAAGTAGACATTAATGTGTTAATTTTATCCAGGTAGATGCTAACCATGTGTCAATGATATAATGTGCTGCAACATGTCGCCCTCAACAAGGCGCATCCATCTGAACAGTGATTCGTTGGAGCAACATTTCACTCGTGGTTTCAGGTTTGTAGTTGAGAACTGTAACCTTTGTTTCACTGAAAGGTTAACAAAACAGCCACGTAAATGAACGCTATACAGTTAATACGGAAAAGTACATTTATCTAAGTGCGCTAAATGTTTTCAAACTTAGCAAAAATGCTAAAGCGCCAGATGACAAACCATCTCTGCTATTAGCAAATTATTGAAAGTGTGGCCACAACTGCCTTGAATTTTACACATTTCCACCAAATTGTATTAATTTTACCAGGATTTTGTGCAACAGAGAAACAGAATAGTGCATCATTGTGAAGCAGAACTAAAAATTTACATGTTTTTTCTTTAGGTAAGAAGTTTAAAAGGTGCAGCTTGCATTTGTCTTTCACCCATAAGAAAATGTAACTTATTTAGTAAATTGTCAACCTGTGTGTGGCTTAGTATAAATACAGCTGTTCTCAAAAGGCCTCTGAGGTTTGTTAGACTTGAAGACTGACGGGGTTATCGCAACGCCACATGGGCCAATTTTCATCATCTGAGAACAGAGCATGGTGCAGCTGCAAAATGAGCTTCAGAGACCAACAAGACAGGTTGAAGAATCTGTTAACAGAGCAACTATTTGTCAAGTCTGGCATTTATGCAAGGTGGGCAAGAAGAAAGCCATTGTTGGAAGAAATGTGCATTTACCACAAGTCGTTTAGGGACATAAACTTTTGGTAGAAGGTTGCGAGCCAATTTCAGAGTAAGAAGTTAGAAACTCTGCTTCTGTCAGATTTTTCGCCTTTGTTTGGCCTTGACTCGGGTATGTCCAGCAGTTTCAGTCAGTCTGTCTGTCTGTCCAGAGCTCATGAGGCTGATGTCATGTCCTCTCACTCAGAACTGGCTGTAAAAAAAAAAAAAAAGCAGTTTGGAGAGTGATCAACGGGTAGCTGTTGCTTTACCGACGCACTTCTCCGGCCTGTGGTGTTCAGTGCCAGTGTGAGTTAGCTCAGGTGCTGTTGGGAGTAACGAGGACAGGCGGTGGAGGGGACGAGGGACCCAGCTGGTGACGAAGAGTTAGAGACAAAACAAACAAACTCTGAAATAGACGCAGTAAAAGCACATTCACTTTAGCACCAGCAGGGATCTGTTTTCATCCTGCTCAGCGAGAAATCATCATACACAGACGGCTTAATCGAGTTTGGCAAACAAATTCCATAAATCTTCAATTCAATAAGCACCGGAGAGCTGGAAACACTATACATCTGACAAATAAATATTTGCTAATTGAGAATTTTCTGCTGTTATTTATACACAGAAGTGTGCAGTGATCACTGATGTATGTCTCAGCCACCTTCATGTTTTACGTAACACAAGATTTATTTTTTTTTATCCTTTTTAATGTTGATATAAGTCTGTGTTGAAGCCTCTGATGTTTCTCCCTGGGTTTTAATCGTTCTGCTGGTTTAAGTAACTCACACTCGTCTTCCTCAGCCTCGAATCCCCTCCTTTTCAGAGCAGAGAGCTAAAAAAAGACAATTCTGTTTTTGGTCAGCTTTGGAGACCACCAGTTGTCCTAAAATCTGTCCCATATTTAAAGGGAAACTCCAACCTTTGTATGCTGTTTAAATCAAGTTGAAAATAAATGTTTCTTGGTTAATTCATGTCTGCTGTACCTGGTGTCTAATTAAATAGTCTTTACTCCTCCACTTGGTCCACTGTGATGTCAGTCCTGCCCTCCAGGCTCAAGATTTGGATCAATAGGAGCACTGATTGTGTTGTGTTCTGCTCCTGAAGCCTATTAGATGCTTTTTATCGACTGCTGGAGAAATGTCCTGCCCAAAAACGGCTCCCCTAACAGCCAGGGTGCAAGTAATGCTCAGACACAGAAGGATCCTGTTCTTTCCGAATGATCTTTCCTTCTGGCTTCCATGCTTGCGTTCTTCACTCCCCTCCTTCCTCCCTTCATTCCAACTTTCTGGTTGTTGTACAAAAATTTGTCGTAAATTCATAGTGAACTTGTGTATTATAATATGAATATAAATGAACATAAATGGCTATGAACTCTGTAAAATTGAGTCTGTAAAACTGTGGAATAGTTAACAAAATATATAGGAAATCTTAATTTCTGGTGGATTATGGGCTTGAGCCAAGCTTCTTTTGTGTCCAGAGATTTTTTTATATATTTTTTTTCAGATTGAAGAGAGGAAATTTTCTTTGAACATGAAATTTAGTAGCAAAGTCTTCTTTAGTGGAAGCTTGTTTTTAATCTGACAGTTGCTCAGAGGCTACAACAAGCATCAAATCCCACGACATTGGTTAATTTTTTTCATGGTGCATTTCTCTAATCTCCAATTCAACAGTTTTTCTATCTTTGCCATCTTTCAGTATCTGTACACTGCCATGAAAAAACATCCCAATCGTTTTCACAGAATTTTATCAATGTCGAGAAACCCTGCAGAAAAATTAAAGTAATGGTTCCATATATTAACATTTAAATGAATGTGAGTTGATTGATTCTTCTGTTGTCTGTTTGTTATGATATTTTAATATATAGTTAAGCAAATATGCAGATCTGTTCAACCAGTCACGTCTTCCTCAGCTTCTTTCTTCAGGTCTGAATAGTTTGATCGCAGCAGTTTAGCAGGACACACTGTGATTATCAGTATTACTGGCTGGATGTCCTTTAGATGGTCTGAATAATCTGTGCTCCTGATTGCCCAGTATGAATTCAGAGCACTTCTTGTCCAGTGGGAAGTCTGTGGCCTTTCTCTGGATAAGCGACGGAGGGAAAGAGGAGCATTTGAAAGAAAGTAGTGCAGTGATAGAGGAATGGTCAAGTTTCTGGTGATTTCTCCCTTTGTCATTTTGTTCTTTTGTGATTTTTTTTTTTGGGGGGGAGGGAGGAGGGGTGGGGGTGCTTTTCAAACCAAAGACCTTCATGCACATTTTGCACCAACCATACACAATAAGAGCTGGTAAAGAGGCGACTAGACCTAGAGCCACAATTAACTGTGCAATTTGAAAAAAAAAAAACAACAAAAAAAACAAACTAGTTTACACAAGTATGCAGTGAATATCTTTAAAAAAAAAATGCAGTTTTTGTTTGTTGATTCTACCCAGTTGGTACCACAAATTTATCCCCACTGCATCACCCAGTTTATCAAAGCTTTTTAGCTTACGAAAAAAAAAAGAAGACACTTTTATGTTAATATCACTCCAAAAATTATTTTTCTAATGTTTCTCCATCACTGGTAGCACTGCTAAATCTGTTTTTCTGTCCAGCAGCACCTTGAAGAAAAATTGTATTTTAAATAGAAACATGGAAACCATGCTTTATGGAAACTAGCACATCTGATGGAAAGACATCCATGCATGCGTTCAGGTGTTTCTTTAAGCCCCAGCGTCATAAACCGTATATTTTCTTTTTAAAATCCCACAACTCAAGAAAAAATAATTTGTGCAAGGTCTCGCCACAGTACCCACAATTAAAAAGATATATCCATCTAAATGCAGCAACTGCCCAGTAGAAAATAAAAATCTGAACGCTCCCCGGGAAATATGTGAAGTCGGTGTATATCTCTCTCTCCGTGAAGCTGTTTAGCAGTTCATCTTCTGAGGCTTTAATGCAGTCATCCATACTCTGTAAAAGTGCTATTATCCACTGAGCTTCCCACAATCCTCAGCAGGAAAGGCTGCGCTCAGAGGCTGCGAGGAGATGATCGTTATGACGTCAGCGGAGTGTCGGGTATTAATAGAACAAAGATATCGCGTCCTGATGTGAGCTGGAGTGCTATTGCCATTGTAAAATAGTTCAGTTTTACTTATTTAGCACTCCTCCTTTTTTTCCCATCTAAAAATTCCATTAATTGTTATTATATAAATTAAACAGGACATATTACTGCTTAAAGTTGTGATTCCCCATGTATCCTGACACTAATGCTCTACAGCAAGGATGTCCACCTCCAGTCGTCGAGGGTCAGTGTTCTGCCACTTTTTGATGTGTCCCAAGCCCAGCACACCTGAATCAAGGACTGAAATGACCTAATTATGTCAATCAGGTGTGCTGACAGAGACGCAGCTTGCTGCAGGAACATCGGCCCTTGAGGACTGGAGTTTGACGCCTGTGTCTCCGGTTTTTACACTGACGGATTGGACAGTCAAACGCCTTGTTTACATCTGCAGCCTCTGCATGGAAAACAGGTCCTCGGGTTCGACCTCTCCTCCGTCCCGTTAGTGCTGAGCAAGTCTGAGCACGAAAGGATTAACCTGAGGCATATACTGAAAAGTCAGCCTCGTGGATACTGAGGCGTCGCAATTTGTCCCCGATACAGCAGCCGCGGGGAACGTTTTGATACTTTTAACAGATGAGATTTAGTTGCTGACCTTGTCGATGTGCAGCCTGCAAGGTGTACTTGCAGTTCTTGCTGACTACTTACTGGCCGGTTTGAGCGAGATTACTCCATAAAGCCTTATTTGTTGGACTGCAGGTCCGTGAAATTAGCAAACAGGGCAGTAAAACAAACGACGTCCACTCCTTCTTGGCATGCGTTTTGATCTGAGTGTTGGCTCTGGCTACCAGGCATCGGCTGTTTTGCTCCTCCGTCTCATATTGCTGACCTCTCTGCATCACAGACATTGATTTATGGATCTTTTCTGCTTTATCTACCACACTGTCTCCAAGGTGATATTTCATGTGACTAAGACCAGCTTGACCATAACTCATTACGTCCTAATCAGTCCAGTCCTTAAGTATTGTTAGGTCTCATTTAAGTGCTCCCCTTTCAACAGTCTAAGGAGAATATCACTCAGTCATGGCCGACCTTTTCTTGCAATGCTGCGTATCTGGAATCGATACTAACTCACCAGCAAAGTCTTTTCTCAGGGAATATTAGTCTTGGCTATATTTAACCTTTGATAAAAGCAGCCTGTTTGGGATTAAAAACAGATGATTAGGTTATAGATTTCTAAACTGGATTATTCTTTGAGAGGTCGCATGGTTTTCCTCAAAGTCCTCCTAAGAGTTTCTTTAGTAGTCACTATTCCCGTTATTGGCAATAACGGCTGTGCTTGTGTTCTGTTCTGCAGGGGAATAACGTGATGGAGGACCAAGACTTGAGGGAGATTGGGATCACAGATCCGAGCCACAGGAAGAAGATCCTGCATGCAGCACGCTCCTTACCAAAGGTGACGGAATCCTCACCCCGACTTCGTTAGTTATTTTAGCATAATGAGACTCCATGCTAATGGAAGATGCACATTTTTCCTTGACACTAAAGCACATGGCAGATTTGAGAAATAGTCATTATATCTATGCACTTTAATTAGACTCGTGTGAATTTTTAGTAATATTTATATATATTTTCCGTAACTCCTATACATGTCCAATAGCACTGTCTCAATCAAGCAATATACAAATACAGGTATCTTTTCTTTATTTGAATTTAAAATTTCTGCATAAAACATTGAAGTCTTTGAAGTCTTTTTACATCAGCTTTTTATCTCAAATGTTTTCCATTTAATTTCTTACTGGGTTTATAATGCAGAGCACCTGCTGGCATGAATCTAGATGCCAACACTTTAAAAAAAAAAGAGTGTTTAGCTTTGAATTGTTAGTTTCCAGTTGCCATTGCACCACTGCTGACTCTCATTGAACTGATTTTCACACTGCTGCAGCATTTTATTAGTTTTTCCCAAAATGTTTGTTATTCTATTAGAGTGTCATTTACACTTGTGCCCAATTATTAGGCATTCCATATTAAAATAGTTGATAGTAATTGGTGACAATTACTAATTACTTATTCAGTTCACTGGCATCATCATCATTCTCCTGTATTCTCCTTCCGCAGGTGAAAGCCCTGGGATGTGACGGCAGCAGCTCCCTCTCTGCCTGGCTGGAGAATCTGGGTCTGCACGAGTACCTGACCAACTTCCTATCCAGCGGCTACCGCAGCCTGGACTGTGTGAAAAACCTCTGGGAGCTGGAGATCGTCAATGTGAGTCACATTGACGCAGGTAGACTGTGCAGAGTATCAGACGGTGAAATTAGTTTCCAAGAGTGTCGCACAGAAGTCGAGTTGTCAGTTTAAAACTCTGAAGGTGAACACTCGGATGTAGAGAGGATGTTTTTAGCTCGTCACTTCTAGGAGGTGACGAGATTTCCTTTTGGAGGAGGAAGTCTCCTCCTCTGTTGTAGGTCCAACTTCTGGACCTACAACAGGAGTTGTAGGTCCAACTTCTGAGAGAAGCAGTCATGTCTTTGGTTTGCAGTAACGTCTGTGGATTATTCCTAGACTTCCAACAAACTGTTTCACAGTTAGTACTTGGATGACTCCACAGCTGACCTTTTAAACGAGTGATGTTTTTCTAAAGTTTGTGTCTTCAGTAGATAATGTCCCACTTTTTTTTTTTTTCTGCAGGTGCTTAAGATTACTTTGCTTGGTCACAGGAAACGCATCATAGCCTCCTTAGCTGAAAGGCCTTATGAGGAGCCTCCTGTCAAACCTCCTCGGTTGTCTCAGATCAGGGTGAGAACATGCAAAGTTGCGCATTATGTGGTCTGATGTAAATGTTTTAATGTACAGATATGGAAAATACATCAACAACTCCAATACAATACAAAAGTTATCATAAATCACTCTATTCTACCAGCATAATCATGCAACTTAATCATTGTTTTATTTATTTTTTTCCCCAAGTAATACTATTAATTACAGCATCTATGTACTTTTAATGTATAACATGAACATGTTGAGATATTGGGAGATTTTAAATTAAAGTTTTGTCAAATGTACCAGAAAAAAAAAGTAAATCAATTGGCACTGGTCCTTTCAGCTTGATAATGATCCAAAACACATGGCAGGAATGGTTCACAAGAGCCAGAATCAACCTTCTTCCTCAGGTTCGCAACCTAAATCCTGTAGAAAAACTTTAGGGAGAGCAAAGAAATGAGACAATAAGACAGAACCCTGGATTTCTTTAGGGATTCTAATATTTTGCAATCATTGCAAACTGGATTTTTTTTCCCCCCACTGACTTCATGCACCCAAATTAAAGTTCAGGTTTTTCAAAGTGATGTTATGCTACTAAGATAAAAAAAAAATAATAATTTTATATATATATATGTAAGGTTGCTTTTTAAGCAACTTTACAATTGGTGAAAACAAAGTTATCTGCATCAATATGCATGTTGCAAAGAAATAAAAGTTTTTATCTTATTTAACTAAGTGCTAGGTGATAAACTCTGTGTGACCTTTTCTCTGCAGTGTCAGGACCTGCCAGGATCCCAGACCTCATCTCCTCTCAGTCACGTGGAGCCCTACAGCGGCCGCTCCATGGACCCGCTGCTGCCCGCAGCAGAGCCGGGCAGGAAAAAAGCACCAGAAACGGATTATGACGTCGCCCAAAGATATCAAAGCGGAAGGCAAAAGCCTCAGGTATGAGCTGACGTCTCTGGGATGTGGTGGGTATGGTTGCCATCTTCCAGGCTTCTGTGTTGATTTTTTTTATTACTTTTTTTTGTTGTCTCAGGAGCGATATGAAGAAATTCATCAGGAGCCTCGACTGACCTTACGACCTCCGAGTCTAGCAGCATATGCCCCCGTCCAGAACTGGCACCACCAGCCTGAGAAACTCATATTTGAATTTTGCGCCTATGAAGCTAGTGTACGCTAATACCTTTCTCATTCTGACTTCTCGTTTGCTGCTTTTGTTATAAATGATCAGTAACCTCGTATCTCCTGCTCATTTGCAGTATCTTGGTTCTATGCTGATTAAAGATCTGAGGGGTATTGAATCCACGCAGGATGCTTGTGCCAAAATGCGGGTATGTAATAAGACTTTCAAACATCGGGAGACAATAAAGAAACGTATATTCACGATCAGTCAATAGTAAATCAGCTTTGTGTGTTTATATGCCTGCGCTTGCCTTTTCTCTAGAGATCCACAGAACAAATGAGAAAAATCCCAACTATCGTTCTGTCGATCACTTACAAGGGCGTGAAGTTTATAGACGCAGCAAACAAGGTAACTAAGATTCACACTCGCCACTTGAGGCATTTCAGGTCTCGTACTGGTTGCATTTCTTTCATAAATGTCATGAATATATATTCCTTTTGCTGCAGAACATCATCGCAGAGCACGAGATCCGTAACATATCATGTGCAGCCCAGGATCCAGAGGACCTGTGTACGTTTGCCTACATCACTAAAGACCTGCAGACCAGCCACCATTACTGCCATGTCTTCAGCACAATAGACGTGGTACGTCAACACACTGATCCATATCTGAAGGTTAATGCATATAGACTGTTGTTTTATAATTAAACAAGACTGAAGGGAAATAGAATCTGAATAATTGGGTCATTTTCTCAATGTGACCTAATCAGCTTGTGGAGTAACTACTGCATTAACTGCAAAACCCAATTTCAGGAAAGCGAATGTCAGCAATAATCGTTTCTTTAAGGTAATTGTTGATGTCTTTCTGCTTTGGCATTTGTGTTAACACATCTAATAGCTGCCAATATCCCCAGCTTTTATACAGGTGATTGAGTAAGTAGGTGTGTTGATTGGTGCCATTTGACAGCTGTAGCTATAGAAAAAGTTCTTCATCTTTATTAGATAAATACTGAAATGATGTAATTTTTTGGTGTGTTTTATACACTCCAGGTCAGATTTAAATAATTGTTGATCCTGTTAAAGGCTATAACATTTTATTACACTATTATGGAAAAAAATGATTTAATTTGTATTTGTCATAGAGTAATAGTAATATTGTCAAACCTCTGCAATTTTTGAATTTAAATTTTGTTTGATGTTGAAAACTATAAAATGTCTTTGTATTTAGTTACAGTTTAGTAGTAGACTTTGGGCACCAATAAGCTTAAAGTGATCATGAATATGAAACCAGTTGTTTACTTTTAGCTTGAAATGTTACTCCTAATTTAGTAGGTTTTTATTGTTACTTTTTGAGCTACACTACTGTAAAAAAAAAAAAAAAAGGATTCAGTTTGTAAAATAAAAA
Source organism: Poecilia latipinna (assembly GCF_001443285.1). Taxonomy (NCBI): domain Eukaryota; kingdom Metazoa; phylum Chordata; class Actinopteri; order Cyprinodontiformes; family Poeciliidae; genus Poecilia; species Poecilia latipinna. The sequence continues at coordinate 87,362 of NW_015114914.1, forward strand.
CTGACTCTTTGATTTTGTGTCTCTGCTTAGAGCCTGACCTATGAGATTATCCTGACGCTGGGCCAGGCGTTTGAGGTGGCCTATCAGCTGGCTCTGCAGGCCCAGAGGACCAAACAGCATCAGGGTCTCCCTGCAGGAAGCAGCTCAGACGTCAATGAATCCAAGTCCAGTCGACCTGTGCCCAAGCCGCGAGGGAGTGTTCGGAAGTCGGGGGTGAGTGGGACAAAAAAAAAAAAAAACGACAACAAAAAAACTGATCCCAAATGCAGATACACTGAAGAGGTGTTCCATCCTTTTCAGATACATATGCAATCATAAATATCTTAAGTTTCTATAACTGTTGCACAGGCACCACCTACAGGTCTCTCCTGTCTCTGCATCCAGCCTGTCCATCTTGTTCCATCTCTCGGTATTCCTCTCTATTATTTATCTTTGCTGCCCCCTAGTGAACATCTAACAGTAAGACGATCTATCTGGACTATACTAGACATATTACCCACCACTCACATGTATACTTTTGTTATTAGATGTTTTTATGTGCATAGAGGACTTAATATTACAACATTTTAAATTAAGCTCAAAGGTTCCTGCAGCTTTGGGAGCGGTAGTGAGACAACAGCCACGATTGAGAGCACAACAATTCAAGAGAGCCAGTCTTAGTCATTTATAGGGTGCAGTTTCTCAGAGAAGCCATGTTGCATAATGACACATTACTGGCTGTTTGTAGTTGATCTGAAGTTTCAGCATACTTATCCAGGGTTTAAGATGGGCAGCTGCTGCCAGTTGAAAATAAAGGCGGATCTGAATGAGTCAAAACAAGTTAAATAAGTCGAGTAGATTCAGATGATGACTAAGAAACTTAATTTCAATGAGACTGTGTTTGACTGACCAACACAAAGTACTGCTCGACTGTGAAGTGAATAGAGAATAATTTGCAGTTTTCCATGTGTGATACTTTCGCCAGATTCTATTCAAAAATGCTTTATTGTTTCCAAATGAAACTTAAATAAAATAAGAGATGAGTGATAGTGTCATCTGTGGTGAAAAATGTTAACACTGCACATAACCCCGAATTCACCATCCCCACATTGAAACATGGCGGTGGCAGCATCATGCAGAGGGAGCGCTTTTCTGTTGCCAAGACAGAAAAGCTGCGTGATGAAAGGAAACATGATGGAAAGTTAAGAGGTGTATGTTCCTCCAGGGCATTTACTCTAAACATACAGCACCATTTTCAATGGAAGAAAAAAAGAGAAAAATTGACATTCCTTCAATAGAAATCCACAGCAGATTATGTGATCACTCACTTCAACATGTTAACACACTTTTATACAGACAGATTCAGTTGTGAAGTGAAGATTGTAACGTTTTCTCTCCTCTGTGCTCACAGGGAGACATACTGGACCAAGAAGGGGAGTCGCAGCCCCACACCGCTGCCACGTGGCTCGTGGATCCAAAGGAATCTAAACGCTCAATCAGCACTAAGTATGAGACCACCATTTTCTAACCGGACCCCCCGTTCTCCTCCTCGTCCTCCTCCTTCCTTGGCCTGGCTGTTCCTACTTCCCTCCTCCTGTGTGCCTTTCACTGTGACTCAGCCCTTTCCTTTGCGCTGGACGTCCACTTCCCCTCACCTCCTGACAACACAGCCTGTGACAGCTAACCAGCCTCTGTTGCTCCTTCTCCAAGTTGAACCTTCACCACTTCTACACTCTGCATTGATTATCGCAATCACTCAACAAGTCTGGCACTAACATATTCTCCTTTAACTCACCGCTTCCCTTTCTTTCCCCTTCGACTGCAAATGTACTGTTTTCCTCTCGGTGATGAGCTCTTTCTTTCCCGCTGCATCAGGCGACGGCCGCTCTGAAGCTTTTTCGCTCTGATCTTTCCATCTCTTGACTTCACTGAGTGCTGAGAAAAATCTGAGAACCCACCCGCTTTGCTCATCCCATTCCCGGATGGATGTTTCCAGAAGAAAACTGTGGATCTGCTCTCCTAACTCTATGCATCCATCAGGCTTTAGCAGGCTGCTCCTCTTTCGTGGGAGTGCGAGTGTTTAGGAGGTTTATTACTATTAGCCGCTTGCTTAAAGCCACGCTGAGTTCTTGTAGCACTGTGAGGAGCTCGTTTAGAGGGGATTTGTTCTTAGAAAGAGAACATGACACAGCAAAAAGTCCAAATCAACGTGCCTTGCAGAAGTGTTGACCTCATGCAATTGTTTTTTTTCCACATTTTAAGTTGCAAAAACAAACTTCAATGTTTTTTTATTGTGCATTTATTTGTTAAAAACCAATATAGAGTTGTGCATAACTGATCAGAGGTAGCATGTTTTTAATTTTTTTCCTATTTACAATCTGAAAAGAGTTGCATGTGTTTGCATTAAGATTTTATATTGTAGCTCAAACTCAGATTGGATGAACTCCATCTATGAATTTTTCTTTGATATGCCATTTGCTGTGTCCCCTATGTTGCTTCCAAGTAGAACTTAATAAAAGTTGTCTATTTAACATTATTCTCCCACCTGGGCTGTGTACCTGTCCAACTCCTCCAAAGTTACAACTGACTTCCTGTCACTTTAGGTTAGCTCTAACAAGCTTTCCTGTACCTCCAAAATAAAAGCTTCTCCGTAGTGAGGCTAGTTGAGAAAAAGTCTATAAAAGGCGTTGGACGTTGAGGTTTTAAGATGACCATATTTTAAACTTATGTGTGAATACTTTTGCAAGGTATTGTATATTTGGACTGTTATGCTCTAATTTGTCTAATCAGAGCAAAAGGGTGCAGCCAGATGATTTTTCTACAGTGAACTGACAGTAATTAAGCACTTTTACCTTTTTTTTTTTGTATAAAAATAACAGCATTTCCTCTGTGTAGCTCTCCCTTCTTTTCTTCTTTTCACAACAAATGCCTTCAGTATTCATCCTGTCTGCATTGCCTTTCTGTAATATTGCCAATGATACTTGTTGAATACATTGCTGCTGGAAAAAAAAAAAAAAGTTACGCATTACATAAAGGGAGGAACAGTTTGTGTGAACATGTGTTTTCTGTTTTCACTCCATTTTAATCATCTTACATTGTGTGCATGTGTCTGCGTGCCCCTCCCTCCTCTCTTAGCTGAATGTCGCTGCTCCTCCCATTAAGCGAGATGGGACGGGAATGAACCCTGTTGCATGATGGGGATGAGCTGGCGTTTTTTTTTTTGTGTGTGTTTTTTGATCGAAAAGTGATGAGCAGCAGCTCATCGCGTCATCAGTCCGATCATGCTCGCAGCACACATGGAGACCCGAAGACAAAGAAGAGGCTCTGCTCCTTTTCGTCTGACCTCTCCACACATCTTCCTGCCCATCAGAGTGTGGCAGTGTCTCTGCTCTCCATGCATTCACAAGCTGTAGCCTCCCTCACAGAGACTTGGTGTTCACTGTTTGAGAAAACATACCTGTGTGCACCGATGCAGAAATCTGTAGCGAAAGGAGAAGTGGCACAAGTGAGAATATTGATCTTTTTTTTTTCTTCTTTTTTTTGAGAGAGTGAGACCTCACACTGTACGCACAGACTACCCTTTGTGTTCAGATATCGGAGCTTCTCTCCATAACCATCAGCCTAGTATATTCCTGCATGGGAGAAACATTTTAACCAACACTACAAAGACTTATCTCTCAATGAAATCCCACTTTTATTTGATTTGATTCTTATTTTGTTGGTTTTATTCATTTTATGGAACTGATAGTGTCCTAATGCTGGAACTGGATCATGACTGGCGCACTCACCTTTTTCCTTCCCCCATTGTTTAATTTAATCTTACCAAGATTATTCACCAAAACCTGCCATGCAGGCTGGTACGACTTTTTTATTTTTTAAGCTGCAGAACAGAACAATAGGGTACAACATGTTTTTCCAGGTGACTCCCTGTACGTTGACTGTTAATGGTACTATTGGGTGCATCAGTGTGAGTCTGAGTACTTAACGGTTTAACTGTGGTATGTGTGGCGACACACTGGTGCGCCCTCTTCAGCATCCCGGTGTGGGCACCTGCTAGCCATTGGCCTGATCCAGTGCTGCTTTTGCACATTGCCAAGGATCAGGGGACTTTTTTTTTTTTTTTTTTTGGAACTAATCTGATATGTTGAGAATGGAAATGTACATGATTCTAGAGCAGTCTGTATTTTGATACTTGAATGATTTTGGCTTTTATAGTTATCTATATATATATGTGTATGTATGTGTATATGTATGTATGTACGTATATAATTTTTGATGTTTTTGTCAAAGCAAAGGACTATGTCTTATAAACTAAAACATATCGTGAATAAATACCCTGTGATTTAAAAAGAAAAAAGGCTGAGGAATTGACTCAGAGGGACCTCAATTCATAAAAAGAAAAGATTGTAAATAATCTTGGGCTTCCAGTCTTTTTTATAGTTATTTTTCATAACTGTAAAACTAATAAATGTTGGGATTAGAATTATTTCCTTCGTTGAATCTTTTTTTTTTGCTATTTTATGTTTTTGTAAGCTCTTATACTGCTATCATCTGTGCACACTCGTGCTGTTGACATTCATACATACAGTGGAATTTAAAAAGTCCACACAAAATGTCAATTTTCTGTAATCTCATTATACATAATGATATATTTCAAGCCAGTATTTCTTTGTAATTTTACTTTGTTTTATTATAGAATGTTTTACAATAGCTTTTTTTCATCCCGAGTACAGATACCAGCTTAGACTGATCATGTTTTGACCCACTGTTTGGTTAAAACTACCTACCTTCTTTATCAACAGCATATTGGTTAAACACGTAACCCAACTAGTTTTTCTGTGTCGACGTGGTTTGCTCAAATCAATTTGTTCAGGTTGACTTGGGTAACTCTGCCTCCAAACAACTTCTGTCATTCCTGAAGCAAACAAAGCCTGCTGTGATTTCACAACCAAAGCATTATTACAAGGTTTACTATACATTGTTTTCCATTTTCCTTCTCATTACTCTAATGTGTTATGAATATGCTCAAGCTGAAAGCATTCCTGTTTGCGTGCCCTACATTTATATTTTTGTCAGCTGTAAATAATTTCAAATATTCAAGCTGTCATTCCAGCTGTTGTTAAATGAGTCAACGGGAGAAAATTACTGCAGCAAAGAATTTACTTCAGCTCAGAACTATGAAGCCTTACTACATTTATTTTTGTTTAAGTGAAGAGTAGCTGCGTGAGAGCAGAAGCGTCGCTGATTGCTGAAGGTTTCTGCCATGTTCTAAAAGTGACCAGTTTATATTCATCTCATCTAAAATGGCCTACTAGTTTAATTCTGCTCGTGAAGTTATGTAGCTGCGAACTTGGCAGGTAAAGGACCTGATAATTCTGTCAAATGATGTTAACAGTGCTTCTTTATTCTGAAAAGTAAAATGTAGTGCCATTGGCATGCAATAAAAAAAAAATAAAAAAACTCGAGGGGAAAAGGGCAGAGGATGGTGGTGATTTCAATTTACATAGTCACAAACATGTGGTGCTATTCCTGGGTGACACTCAACCAGCTAAAACGGACTTATAATGACTTAATGTCATTTGAAGTGTAGTGCAAGCTAAGCCTAGCCAAAATAAAACCTGACCTGGTGAGACTGTTTTGGCTCCAACATTTAGCTAGTGGGGTCAAAATTTAGCTTCGATGAAGACATGGATCTCATGACATGTTTCAGTGCTTCATGCTAATGATGGTGTAATGTGGAAGACGCTGTATCAATTGAGCTTTTCTAAATGCCAGAGACATTCTGAGAGTTTTCACTGACCGTGTCCGTCCTTTTATGACCAGAGTGTACCCAGTCTCTTCTTACTACCTCCGTCAGGATAATGCACCATGGCACAAAGCTTAAATCATGTCAAACTGGTTTCTTGAAAATGACGAGTTCATTGTATTCCTATGGCTTCCACAGTCAACAGATCCATGTTCAACAAACATCTTTGGAGTAAGAAGGAAATGGAGATTTGCATCATGGATGATCATCTCACAACACAATAGTAATTGTCCAATGCTATGATGTCAAAAAGGACCAGAACTCCTCACTGTGTTAAATCGCCGTCAAGAGGATTTAAGGCAGATTTGATGGCACAAGGTGGTCCAACACTTGTCCACAAAGTGACCAGTGAGTTTATGTTTTGATGGTGCATCAATGACAAATTTTCTACAAAATAAAATTAAATGACACAATGACACAACCACAAAACGGTTTGCCTGCAAACATATTAAAATAAAATAAAAAAGCATTGAATTATGTTTTCGTAAAATTCACTTTCTGTGTTTATTAACATAAATAAAAATCTGATTCCACATAAATGCATTTGGCCAATTTTGGGTTGTGCTCATTTGCCTGCCGCTGCTGTCACCTTGGAAACGGCTCGGGAGCCGTGCTCTGATTGGTCCCTCCCCACCATATACGGAAGTTGATGCCTCACCTGTCTGTAGTCCTGGAGGTGGTTTCACACCTGTACGGTCAGCTCCTTGCGCAGTTTTGTTTCCAGGAACAGCCCCCACCTGTGCGAGGTTTTATATCGGCTATGGACTGAGAGTGGACAACAGCTGTGTGTGTGTCTGTGAGGACAAAGAGGACCGACGTTGCGGCGGAATTCAAAACTTTCTGTGCGCCCTCAGGTAAGTTATTGGGACATTTTCCTGATGTGACGCGTTTCTTTTATGTGCGAATGAGCATGAAAGAAAAGAGCGCTTAGACTATTAAAAACCACTAGTACTTACGTATGAGTTTATAAAAATAGACTTCTGTGTGGGAGCTGTTTTAATTTTCTCTCGTTACAGATGAGGTTTGTTTTATCACTTTTCGTAGGGAGACTTTAAAAACTAAAGCAGTATCCTTTGTTATGGTGCGTCGATATCACTTCGTTTTATTATAGATTTTTTTTGTGTGTGTGCTTTAGTGGATATTGATTGAGGAAGAAGTGCTAATATTTGCCCATTAAAGTAAATAAAAGCTTCTCAGCACGGATGGCTGCCAAGCTAAACATTAATGAACTATTTCTATTCACTCCTGCAGGCTTAAGCTCCTCAGTGTGGCGCTGCCCCTGACCCTTTGCAACCTGGTTAATGGTGTAACCATTAACCAGTTCAAGCAGACCTTCTGCCATTGAAAACATACTTAACATTTTTTGGACCTTTCGTGTACTACCACGCTCGCAGTTTTGCCTGTTTGAGACTGTAATTTATGGTACTGGGGGTTTTAATAAGTCTGGCTCACAAAATGTACTGATGGAAACTGCTGATTATCCCATTTTAGTTCAAATAGTTGTAGGAGTTTTTTTCTGCAGGTGAACTGTGAGACCCAGTCACATCAGAGTCCTTGGCTGAATCAGATTTGTCTCGGAGCCAAGGAAGCAAGTAGAGTGACATTCCTGACACCATGAGGTCTGATTCAGCTGTGGGTGCCACTGTTGCGCTGCAGGTTTCTCCTCCTGTTCTGCCCTGGAAGGTGTTGTGCCAGTTGGTTCTGTCCTGCATTTTCTCATCTGAATGTCCTAATGGGAGGGACAGTAATTAGCAGCTATTGAAGCTTTCACACTGAGACCGATATGTGTTTAGTCAACCCCCTCATGTTTTCAGAAAACATTTCTTAATGTGGGCGTTTTTTGAAGATCAGGTTTTTTCCCCAGCTGCCTATTAGCTAGCTGTTTATGCCAGCACTTCCAGAATACGAGAAGCCATTCTGGTGTCCTGCAATGTTTTAGTTAGGATTTGCAAGTAAAACAACAAGATTTGCAAATTAGTTTTTCTACTATCTCGTAAAATAAGGTACTTCCCCGTGGATCAACCACTTCCTATCCGTTCAGTAAACAATATGATCCTTGTTAAAATTTGTCCACTAGCTTGTATTCCGTGTAAATTTCCACGATTGTGGATTACAGACGATTAAAAACTCAATTCAGGGTCTCGAAAAATTGAAAGATAAATAAAAAATACTATTTTAAACAAAAATGTCAGACTTCTAAAAAAGTGTCTGCATTTCTATGCACTTAGTATTTGGGTGGACCTCTTTTTGTATGAATTGCTGCAGCAATGCAGTATGGCATGGAAGGAATTAGCCTGTGGGCCTGCTGAGTTGTAGAGTTGCTTTGCTAGCAGCCTTCAGATGCCTCTAATGTTGTCTTTTGTTCAGAAGAAACCTTATCTCAATGACAGGCGCATCCCATGTTCTGTATACGTCCGTGGTATACACCTTGTGAATCTATTCTAAAAAATGTTAGCGGATTTACACTAGAATTCTCACCAGGCTGCCATTATCCCTGTACTTGATGCATCTTCTCCTCCACCCAACTTTCTAGTGATATGAATGACTTCAGCACTCAATGATGCATGTTTTCTACATTATTGTGTCAGAAAAGTTTTTAAATACTGCAGTCTTGCCCCTGCTTCCAAGACAAATGTCTCCTATGAGAGACTAATAAAAAATCTTATCTTGCATCCATGCCATGCAAACTTGTGGAAAACAAAGCATGTGTGCAATCTTCATTTCTGCTGGCTCGATGTAGTTACTCAAATATTCTGAGATAAGAGAACAATAAAAGGCATTTTTGCTGTACTTGGGCGAGCGCCGCCTGAAACCTGTGTGCGGGTGCAACAACGTCGTTTACAGTACATTACGTTCTATTTATCTAATGACTATGTGCTGTTTTTACTGATGCAGTTAAAGTGAAAACTCAAGTAAAACTGTTAGTACATAACTTTTAGCTTCTTTTTCAGGTCAAAGGTTTTTATTACATCCTGGTAGCCTTTTAGTAAATCACGACTGGGTGTATTGTTTTTGTCAGGCATGCCTTCCTCGTGACTGGTCTGTCAACACCAAGTAGTTGCTTGAAGTGACATCAAGGAAGCAGAGAAACATTCTGCAGCACTACACAGCACATTAGTTATCTTTGCATAAATTATACATGACTCACAGTGCACTGTTTCATGTCTCGTCAGAGCTTTTCATTATTCTTAGTCTAGTAGCACTTAATCAAAAAATGTTTGAATTATGACTGTGTTCAATCGTGTCCTCTGCTGCATGTCCAATTTTAAGCCAGAATTTCAGGTTTTCTTGAAAAGAGGGAGGAAAAAGGTTCAAGAGCAGGTTTAAAAAAATTCCACTAGAGGCGAAGTTTGTGATCTAAATGCAGTAATAGATTCATTTACTTTACAGAAAAAATGAATTTCACATGTGAAAATCGCATGTACCACATGAAAAATGTAAATGTGGTTCATTCAAATTGTCACTTATGAATGTGAACATTTTATGGTAGAAACCCGCTTTATTCAAGGGTTTCACATAGATTCGCGTGTAGGATTTGAATAACTTTTTACTCTGATGCCTGTAAATAAAATCCACTTCTTGCCTTATGATGTCATAATTACAATTTGATCTACCTAGAAAATATTTAGAATGTTCTGTTTCCTTTATTAAATCAAACGTCAGTAAACTGCATTGAAGTTTGTGTATGAACACTTTTACAAGGTTCTCCATTCTTTACAGAAAACATCCAGTTATTTTGACTAGTAAATTAGATGTTGTACGTCTAACAGACCGTAGAAGTTTAAAGTTTTACCAAAAATTGCTTTTCACTACATGATAAAATCAATTGAAATGTTTGCATTTCATGGTGACCGACTATCTTGTTAATGTTTTATTTAAATGCAAACACTGCTTTCCATGCAAATGTTTTCTACTTTAGCTATTATTTTTATTTAACGATCTCATTGGCATAAGGGGATACATTTCAAGACAGTTGTTACATTATGAAGATTGTTGAGCTGTCAGTAGGATTGTCGTGGCATTTATCACTTTGATGAAATCGTGCCTTTAAATGTACTAATATGCTGGCTATATTTAGCCTCCCGGCCCATGTTTATTATTATTTAATAGATGCAGTTTAAACCACTTATTCACTTACACTCTATAAAAATACTCTTCACCACTGTTTATCGCCATCTTTCGTTAACTAAATTTCCTGCTTTAGCCCAGTAAGGACTACTAAAAGCACTTTTATTTGTGAATGAGTGCAAAACTTTTAGGGTTTTTTTCCACAATCTCTTCCTGACAGAACTCGCGTCATAACTTTTTAATTTCTGTCCACATATTTCCTTTGGGACCAGTGTCAAGGCTTTGTTATTGCCACTCCAAATGACTGACCTCGTTGTGTTTAAGCCAGTTTGTAACTGATTTGTTTGTATATTCCCTTGTCTGTTTGAAAGACAGATTTACACTCTGCTTTTAACTTCCTGGTTGATGTCTTGAGATCCTTCTTTAGCATGTTCACCTAAGGTTTATTCCTCATGCTCCCATTTATTTTCTGGAAGTTTCTTAAACACTTGCTTGTCGTCTTCTTCTCGACTTTACAGATTCTCTCCCAGACAGGCTTCGAGTGAGATTTACACAAGCAAGGCTGGATAGTGACACATAGCTCCAGCACTAACGCGCGTCTTCGTGCAATGTCGAAGAGTGGCACATGGCCAGGCAACGTTGCCATGGAGTCACTGAGTAACATGGACAGTGCAGGGAGCTGTGACAGTGTAATCAGCACAAACTCTGCCTGGGTGAGTGGCGCTGTAAGTCTCCTTATGTCTTTCATCTGATTTTTGGGAGATTATCCCATTCTTTAAGGTCGCTTGGCAAAATGAAGAGAAGAACTTAGATTTGCGATTGGTTGTAATGACGTATTTCAGCAAATTTTCAGACCTAATGAAAATGTCTCGGTATAAGCAGTTGTACAAAGAGCATCCTTTAAAATGAACTAGACAAGAGGAAACAATAAAGGCCATTAGTCATTAGTTTTACAGGTTTTCCAATTTAATTGAGTTTAGACATTTAGCTTACAATAGTTTTTATTATTAGAAGACATTGAAAGGAAAAAAACAAGCACAAGACGGTAAAGAACACAACCAGAAGATGCCAAATCATGATCACATTTCATCTGTCACGCCTGCAGTACTCTGTCGGCAACATG